>NW_025064898.1:153996-158356 GCF_019112545.1 Guyanagaster necrorhizus
ATTCTCAGTTACTAGCATATTCTAGTGTGTTATGCAGAATTTGCAAATTATAGGGCTGGACATGTAGCCTGCATATCACCACCACTTTAGCAGTTGCTGGCTGTACCCATGTGTGAGTGGTGTGTAAAAGATACTCTGGGTTGTCTACTGGAGTGGTGAGGTTCATGTCTCAAGCATGATGATAGGTGGAAGGAGGACCAAGTGTCGATGATGTGGTGGATGTGTTAAGAATCTGTAAATGAATGGCTGTTCAGATTGTGGTGGGCTCCAGATGTAGATAAAGGCTTGGCTATTACACTTTAAGATCTGGACAGACACCAGAGAAGATGGGGGGAGATGGATTTCATTAGTATCAAGTAGCTACATACTTATACTATTTGTAGAGTGGCATGTAATAAGACAAAGGTAACTAGCAAAGACAATGTAAAATATTGAAAGAAAGGGGGAGGCTAACTAATAGTGACAAGTAAATACTGTATAGACAAAGAAAAGTAAAAGCAAGGTAAGGTAACAAAGGAAATGGTCAAATAAATGGTCTAGAGTGGATGAATCCTCTACAGCAGTCTAATGATAAAAGGAGTATTGTCTCTCTCTTCACAGCACACAGCAGCACGATACAACAATGACCAACTGGGCTGCTGACTAAGCCTTCCCACAGTCTTAAGTGCTGGCCTAAGTGCCCTGACTAAGCAGAGATAAAGGTTATTCAAGAAAAAAAGAAAAGGAATAAAGAAAAACCATAACAGTTCAGGCATGTAAAATTGCAAAAATTGAGAATACATGGACAACATTTCAGTCCAGTAAGCATGTAACTGAGAATAGGATAAGAGCACACAGAAACCTAGCCATTATAAGGCTAAACTGAAGTAACAAGGAGTAGAGTGCATGGCCTAGTAGCAGACTAATACCAGAGGAGTTAGACTGCATGTGAGATCCTAGCACTTGGCCCTAAATGTGCCAATACTATTACAAGAAGGCATACTAAAAAGAAAAAGAATATGATCAAAATATGATCAGCAATCCTGATCACATTGATCAATAATGCATTGATGGAACATGCTTTAGAACAGGGAACTGAGACTCAAAGAAAGGTATCTGAATAACTGGGTGCTAAATAGAGAAATAACATGATAGTAACAAAGGAATAGATAGAGGAATACTACCCTCAGAGATGAATAGCATGTGTACTGCTCAGAGACTTGCATGCATACTTACAGTGCCTTAGTGCACTTAACACAGTGAGGGACTCCACATTGTACTATGGTATGACACATACTATATTGGGTAAGTTAATTAATGCATGTCAGGCTAGAAGTGGTGCAATTTATGAGCCAGAGAGAATGTTGAGACACTGGAAAAGGAGAATATAACTATTGTGGCTGACTCCAGACATGAGAGATAACTCTGGGAGTCCAGAACAGTTTACCACTGTCAGAGATGTGTCACCAAGGCAAGAAGAAAGTGAGCAGACCTGACTAGGCCAGCTAGTCAAGGCCAGCTAGTGAGAAAACATTGTGCAGTCTAGTTTGGAAGAGAATAAGCATGGCAACTGTGATATGCACATGAATAATATCTGTGAGATTCAGCATGGACTTCTGTGCTTTGAAGATATCATAGTAGGATTGTATTAGTAAGTATCATAGTAGAGTATTTAAATACTGCATTGTATGAGTAGAAAGAAGAGTTTCCAACCTCCACAGTTGTGGTGTATTGGGCACAGAAAGCCTTGCACTCTGGCTCTGGGTTTGTGTTTGTAACTTTAGGTGAGAGAATAAATGTATTATTGAACATCTTAGAGAGAGCTGTGAGAACTAAGCAAGGTATTGAAGCTTGTAAAGGACTTGAGCCCAGTTTAATAAGAGGTTTTGGATTACACTCTAACCTGAGAATAAGAGAGTGGTATCTGAAGGGCATCATCTTGAGTTTTTGAGATATTTGTGATGCATAGTGCTATAGGTGGCAGAGGTTCAAACCCTTTGGTCTGTTGGATGGTGTTTATTGTGTTTTTGTGTCTCTGGATTGCATAGGTTTGAATCCTATGGGTCTACAATTGGTTTGAGAACTTGTGAACAGAGATCTGTGCTCTTTGACACTTGTGGACATGTTTGTGATTGGTTTTTGCTTAGAACATAAAGCTTTGAGTTGTGTATTGTGTGTGTTAGAGATTTTGAGATGATCTGAGCTGTGCTTAGGACTTTTTGAAGAGTTTTGTGAGAGTGTTTTGATATATTGTATTGAGCTGCAGTACTCTTTGCTTTGAGGCTTGGCAACACCTGTTGCCACCTCTTGTTTTAATAAGACAAAAAACTTTGGAACTTAGAGAGACCTCAGACTATTGTAAGCATGCTATTACTGTTCACATGCTGTGATCTCATTGAAGAAGACAATTATATTTGTTGATTACTACTTTTATCACATTATAATCCCCTCACAAACTAAGAGTTTTGTGTGTGTGTTAGTGTGAGTATGGTCAGTGGATAACACTCTGCTGTATCTGTTTTCATCTTGCATGCACTCAGACCCTCTTTACCAAGAATCTGATTCATGCTATTTCTGAGGAATATAACTGACTGGAGCATGAGCAAGCCAAGTGTAGTTAGCAGTCTGAAAAGAAAAAGAACTTGGAGCAAGATGAAGCCATATCTGTTTCATCAAGCTCAGGTGGCAATAAGAAGAGTAAGAAACCTGGCAAGAAATTGTGCTGGGGATGTGAGAAGGAAGAACACTTTAAAAACAAATGCTCTGAGAAGAAGTCATCAGACAATGACAGCAAGGCCTCTGGATCAAAGGGTGAAATAGCCAATATGGCTGAGGAATCATCAAATTTGGACTAGGAAGCTCATGATGCATTCAGAGTTGATGATGCTAGCAACATGCTATCACTGACTGCAGTTTCTGAGTCAGATGAGTCTGAAGTTGAGGGCTTATCAGAGGACTCAAGGGATGAAGACAATGATACTGACCTTTTTTTGGAGGTTAGTGATGAGTCATGGGATGAGCTGAGCAGTGCATTGTTCTCAGATGTTGACTGAAGTGATATGAACTCCTTTGTTGACAGGCAATCAGATGCCACATCTGGCATGCCAACTTTAGAGGATGTATCTGCTTCTGAAGAGTCAGTCACAGCTATTACTAACATTGTAAACTCACCTGATATTCAAAATCATACTAAACTCTATGACTCTGGCTGTACACACTATATTTCTCTTTACTGTGATGATTTCAACTTATTCCAGTCTGTCCTGCCTAAAGTATTCTGTGCTGTGAACATTCAAAAATTTTCTGCAGCTAAAAAGAGCATAATAAGCATTGATATGCCAAATAGTGCAAATGTGAGCAATCTGCAATTCACTGAGATCATATACTCTCCCAAAGTTGGCTATACACTTATTTCAGTTGGCCAACTTGACAATCTTGGTTTTAAGTTGACTTTTGATGGCAGATAATGCACTATCCATGCACCAGATGGAAAGGTAGTTGGAGTTGTCCTAAAAGATGATGGTGGCCTATATTGGGTTTGTCATGAGGGAGATTTGGCTGAGACAGCTGAGAAAGTGCTTACTCTAAACTAATTACACCACTGCATAGGCCATATTTCATCTGAAGTTGCTCATTATCTGATCAAAAAAGGTTTTGTGACTAGAGTAAAGCTTGACAAGTCATCTGGAGAACCACAGTTCTGTGAGTCATGTGTCTATACTAAAGCTACATGAAAGCCAGTGTTTAAGGCTCAAGAGAGAGAATGTGCAACTGATATTGGAAGCAAAATTCACTCTAATTTATGGGAATCTGCATCTGTGGAATCTCTGTATAAACACTATTACTTCATCTCTTTCATTGATGACAGCACTCATTGGGCTTACTTTGAATTTTTATGCCAGAAGAGTAAAGCTTTCATAGCATACAAGGTCTATGAAGCTCACATCTGCACCCAGTATGACTGCTCTGTAAAAATCCTCTATTCAGACTGTGGAGGTGAATACTTTGACAAAACATTTGTCTTATATCTGAAAACTGCCAGCACAGCAAGGAAGATAACTGTGCATAATACACTACAGCACAATAGGGTGGCTAAAAAGTATAATCACATAGTTATTGAAAAAATCAGAGCTATGCTGCATTTGAGCAGCTTATCTCACTTCCTATGAGCTGAGGCTGTTGATATGCAGGCTACATGTCCAGCCCTATAATTTGCAAATTCTGCATAACACACTAGAATATGCTAGTAACTGAGAATTATTAGCCAGTAGAGGACTATGGCTGAGGCTCTGAGCTGATAGTCATGCTAGTCACCAATACTAAGTCCAAAAGGGACTTTGTAAAATAACATGGCCTAAGGATAAAAATCCTAAGTCAGGTT
>NW_025064898.1:159246-218630 GCF_019112545.1 Guyanagaster necrorhizus
CTAATTATACTTAAACATTGCTATAAACTACTCTCATGAGTATTGCATCTTTGAAAGCAAGATAGAGTTAAATAACTGTCTTTATTGACTGTTTCTTCAATTTTACTTAAGATTGCAAGAGTGCTTCTATTGTACTCAAAACAACCGACCTCAACTGTATTTGGTGATTGTGTATTGAGTGGTTAGGTGTTGGTGTTTGACAGTTCATTCCTCATTCACTTCTCTTAGTCACTTAGCTGTTACCAAGCACATCACTGTTTGCCATGCTGTCTGGGTTCTCAACAGAATATTAACAAAAGCTCTAAATGAGATGACTCCTTATGAGGCTGTCACAGAGAAAAAGCCAGATCTAAAAGGGTTGCAGGAATGAGGAGAGAAATGCTGAGTACACTTTGAGACTAAGGCTATGAAGCTGAGTGGCTGCATATGTGAAGGTTGATGGATTGGATTTGATGAAACAAGCAATAGATCCTATATCTACTGGACAGAGAGCAAGATGGTGTCCATCAAGCAAAATGTCTATTTTGACACAACTCATATTGCCACTGATGATCTTAAAGGGGAGAAAGACATTGAGCTACATAATATTCTATCAACATCAAAAACTCAGTCCAATCTATCTACTGTAAAGCCATTACAGATATCATCTACCCTTAAAGTTCAGCTTACAGTTCAACCCATAGTTGAAGAAACCCATTTTGAATGCACTCAAAAGTCTAGCCAGCAGGTGCTGGATCTCATCTCTGGCAAAGGCAGTGTATTGGCACACTCAAGTGATCCTGTGGTACCTGTTAATGTTCAGTTACCAGTTGTCAATGAAAATAATGAACCTCTCAAGTTTGAGAGAGAGAGAGAGGCAGATTAGTTGATGATACTTGAGGATGCTGACTTTCTTGAGGAGTATGCTATAGCCATTTCAACAGCTGATGCAAAAGCCTTAGAGCCACACAGTCTAGCTGAAGTGAAGCATCAGTCTGATTGGCCTTTATAGGAAGGTGCAATACAGAAAGAGCTTGTAATATTGAAGACTATGGAGACTTAGAAAATTGTTGAAAAACCAGTTGGAGCAAATGTCATAGGCTCAAAGTGGGTCTTTCAAATCAAGAAGAATACTGAGCAAGGCATAGTCAAGTTCAAAGCTTGCTTGATAGCACAAGAGTTCTCACAAGTACCTGACATTGACTATTTCAACACTTATGCCTCTGTTGCAAGGCTTGTATCAATCTGTTCAATCCTTGCTATGGCTGCAGCACTCAACCTAAAGCTCCATCAAGTCAATATCAAAGGTGCATACTTAAATGGAAAGCTCACCAATGAAGAAATCATCTATGTGTTAACATTCTGGCTATTCTGAGCCTGGCTCTCATCCTGGTCAAGTCTGCTGTCTTGTAAAGACTCTGTATGGTTTGAAGCAGAGTGGTCATCACTGGTATCAACACCTTATTGATATTTTGGTGATGCAGCTGAGATTCAAGTAGTGTGACATTGATCAAGCCATGTTTTACAAGCAGAAGGGCTGAAACTTGACTGTCATTGCTGTCTATGTTGATGACTGCACTATTGCAGCATTATCATTGCATCTAGTGTGAGAGGTAAAAGAAGGTATAGCAAAATATGTGGAAGTCATGGATTTGGGAGAGCTGCACTGGATTCTTGGCATTGAGATCATGTATGACCATGAGTCACACTCTGTTTCCTTTTCCCAACACTCATACATTGATGCCATTGTTCATTGCTATGGCTTTGAAGACCTCAAACCAGTTTCTACACCAATGAATATTAATCTCTGCTTGTCTTCCTTTCCTGCACCAGCCTCTACCTGAGAAATTGCAGCTATGAGAGATATCTCTTACAGAGAGTCTGTTGGCTTTTTGATCTGAGTTATGCTCAGGACATGCTCTGACATCACATTTGCTATGACAACAGTCTCAAAATATTCAACAGCTGCTGCAGAGGCTTATTGGAAGGCTGTAAAACATATCTTTTACTATTTGAAGGGATTACTGGCTGATGTTTAGGAGAAACAGAAAAGTTTTGCATGGATATGTGAATGCTGATGGGAGTATAGCAGAGGATAGGCATGCTATTACTGGGTATGCTTTCATGCTGAATGGTGGAGCTGTTTCATGGTCATCTAAAAAGCAGGAGATTATCTCACTTTTAACCACTGAGTCTGAATATGTGGCTGCAATACATGCATTGAACAAGGTGCTCTGGCTTTACAGTCTGCTCTCTCAAGTTTTCTCACTAATTACTGATGCTACAACTTTATTTTCAGACAATCAGTCTGCTATTGCACTCTCAAAAGATCATCAGTATCATGCTTAAACTAAGCACATTGATATTCACTTCCACTTCATTCACTGGGTCATCAGTGAAGGCTCTCTTCATCTTGTTTATTGTCCCACTGAGGACATGGTTGCTGATGCTCTCACCAAGCCTTTATCTTCAGCCAAGGTGAAGCACTTTGCTACTGAGCTTGGACTTCACTCTACTTGAGAGAGTGTGTTGGATTAGCAAGCAGGAGCTCTGTCATATCCTGCTGGTGGAGCTTAATACCTCTTTATGTTGGGACAGACTATATATATTGAATATGGTCCATTAAACACCCTCACTGCATTTCTGCTTAGTGCTATGCTGTGTGAGAGTGAGTATCTACTTATATTACTTTATTTATATTACTGATTGGTATCCTGTAGTCTATATTATAGCTAACAGTGTACTCTATTAGGTATAGTGAATACACCATCATGTTTCTGCTTATCACTATGCTGTGTGAAGTCTACATTATAGCTAACAGTGTACTCTATTAGATGCTATGAATACATGTCACTTTTTTAAACTACTTATAGTCAAATGTTTCATGATCACTACTATATTTCTTTTGTCTCCTGTTATACCTCAGCTTTTTACAACCATTCAGGTGAAGACTGAGATCATTGTTTACTAACAGGTTACATGGCTCCACTGTGCTTAACTTTGTGAATTTAAATTCTAACAAGCATACTCAAACCTATCAAAGACTCAAGAAATTGATTACTGAACCCTCGAAACAATAGCTTGGGATCATAGATGTCACCCACATAACTCATCACAAAACTGGACTCCTATAAAAATTTTGCACCCAAACATATCAAAAATGATAACATTCTAAGTATTGCCTTTCAAACTTGAAGCTGATGAGAAGTTCAATAGCAAAAATTGGGTATTGTGGGAGATGCTAATGATTGCTGAAGGAGGTCCATGTGGACTTATAAACTACTGGGAAAACAAAGTATCTCTCCAGCTGCTGAATCTCCTCTCTTTAAGATCAACCAGCCTCAATCTATTGGATGATGAATACCCCCATTGTGAGAGTGCAGCACTCTCTTCTGTCATCTGGAATGTCACAGACCCATTTGGTTTTGGCCTTGACTTATGAAGGAAGGCACATGAGGTGTGTAACAAGCTGCAAAAGGAGTATGGAACCCATTCTGACATAATCTGAAAGAGGAGGGAAGATATACTGAGAGAGACAAAGTTTTAAGATGGAGAGAAGATTTCTGGTGATGGTGGGCATGTTGAGAAAATGAGGTGCTTGCTGAAGGAGGCAAATGATGCTGGAGCTGGAATCAAAAGTGAGACCTTTGCAACTATTTTGATTGACTCATTTTCTGAGTTGTGAGACTCTGTCTTAGTATGCTTCATGGTGAGAAAAATATCATCAAAATAGTCACATGTCTCTCTGCATATGGTGATAGTCACTGGCTGTGGTGGACATTCTATGATTTGGCACAGTACAGATCATGTTAAGCAAAGCAAGAATGTCACATAGATGGTGGGCTGAGGTATGTGACTATGCTATATGGGTCAGAAATTTGTTGCCATCTATGCATCATCCAGAGAAGATTCCAGAGGAACAGTAGACAGGAAAATGTCAATCTGCTGGATTTATTAGAGTCTGCAGGAGTCTATGTTACATGAAGATCTCTGCAGCAAAAGAAGAAAGCAAGCTGGCATCTTGCAGCTTGAAAGGTCATCTTGTGGAGCTAGCTGGGCATGAAACCTATTATGTTCTACTTGATGGCTCAGGTATCAGGATTACAACCTTACATGATGTTGTCTTTGAGGAGCCCATTCCAATGCACACTATACCTCTTTAAAGGAAGATAGTTAACCTATTAGATGATTCAGAGGCCAATAACAGAATGAACATGATGATGATCTACTATTTTCATACTGGATTGGAAGAGACTGAGAAGAAGAAATACTATCCTGCTCACTCTCTTTGAGCTGAGATACAAATGGATGGCTGACTCCAATAAAATGCTAGTGTGTATTCTAAATTTGAGTAGTAATCACTAGAAATAATTTCTATGCATTCATTCCTCTTTTTTGAAACAGTTTAAGCACTTGGTTATCTTAAATAGCTTATTACCCATGCTTATCAGCTCTTCACTGAATTATTAGGTCTGGATTACTCATGCTCAATATGTTCTCTCAGATATGATATATTATATTTTTTGGTACTATTTTATGATCTAATATAAGGCAGGAATCTTTCACCCAACTATTTAAGCTCTGCTCTATATCTAAAGAATTGTGCTCTCATTCTCAACTTGTTCTCATACTTTCAGTCACCATGTGCTTTTCATTATCATTCTTCTTGATGTTCTTTGACCAGGTTTGTGACTCATGCAGTCATGATCTGTCTGGTGCAAGCTCAAAGTCATGATTGTCAAATGCACTAATGTTCATGCATGGAAATATCAGAGAGCCTCAATACTGCTATTGCAGATGGAGGGGTGCCCTTTCAAATAAACATGAATGAGATCTGAGTCTATGTTTTATCCTTCCCTTCTTTGCTATTGCTTATCATCATCTTGTTATCAGGTCTCATACCCAACACCCTGCTGCATGCATCTTTCTATTTTCTATTGTCTCTCAATTTGTTATTATTGCTTTGTTCTTGTTGCTTTTGTATCCAGTTCTTCTTCTCCATGTCATTTAATTTCCTATAGTTGCTATTGCCACTTGTGCTTCCTCTTTCAGCATGTTGAAACACATACTCTAGCATGCTTCTTGAAATTTCTCTAGTATATTTATTCTGTGCATCTTGTGCTGGACATGCTTGAACATTCTGCTATATATGCTTAACTATCTATAGCTTACTGTGTCTCATTTGTCATTTGCATTAGTAGTGCTGATACTTCATCATCTATCACAGGAAATGTCAAGTATGGCAGTGAGACTGTGGTAAATTATTGACACTATATACATGTGGAATGATGATGCTGAAGGTTACTGCCAGTATCTGCATAGAGAAATTGATTATATTATGCAGAGGACTATAGCAATGATCTTGAAGATAGATCATGCTTTGAAAAAAGCAGTAGCACTATTTAGTACCAAGGTATTTGAGCAAAGAGACCATCTGATCTGGGAGACAGGGATCAGAACAGCTAAATGAGAAGAGAGTAAATATAATAGCTACATAGGTATTGAGTGCTCATATGGTGCTTTAATTATCTCATCTATCCATCCTAAATAGACAGGTGCAAAATTGTTCCAGCCATTCCAGTACAGTGTCAAAACAGTACATGCACAGCTCAGAAATCTTCCACCTAGACCAGAATGCCCATCATGAATTCTAACATTGAACCCTGCAATAACAAATAGAGAATCTGACCAGACAATCACTAGTCAAATTCCCATTCATGATCAACCCACAGATGGTAGATCATGATCTACATGCATCCAGAAATCATCCCAAGCCCAAACTGAATCCAGTGAATATCTGAAACATAAAAAAAGGCAAAGGAGGAAGGCAAAGACTGGGTAAATGATGTGGAATTTCCATTGGTCCCAGAAGATAATAACCTGAAGATATCATCACATTGAAGGCATCAGAGATCAAGAACCTACCTGAACCCAAAAACAAGTGGACTCCTCATTATAGTGAAGCTATAATGAAACTGGAGTTATGAGTACCAGTGATAGATGCAGAGACCTGAAGGAT
This sequence comes from Guyanagaster necrorhizus, assembly GCF_019112545.1. NCBI lineage: Eukaryota > Fungi > Basidiomycota > Agaricomycetes > Agaricales > Physalacriaceae > Guyanagaster > Guyanagaster necrorhizus. Next base: position 165,245 of record NW_025064898.1, read on the forward strand.
GGAGGAACAGGATGTGTGAGAGGTAATACCACAGGAGCCCTGGATGAGATTGATTGACACACGTTGGATGTTTGATATCAAGCTTGATGGTGATTTGGAGAGTTTACTAAAAAGGCAAGCTAGGCTGGTGGTAAAGGGCTTCAGCCAGATCAAAGGTCTCCATTATTTTGAGTCATTTGCAGGTTGTTCAATATGAATCACTCTGAATGTTCTTTGTGATTGTTGCTATTCAAGGATTGGATTTTTGGCTCATAGATTTTGTTGGAGCCTATCTCAATGCCAAGCCTCAAGGTGAGAATTATGTCAATCTACCCCAAGGATATGAAAAAGTCATCACTAGGGATCTTCCACCAGGTGATTATGCCCTCAGAATGTGTCATGTGATGTATGGAATGATGGACACTGGGAATGCATGGTTCCACAAGCTCAACAAGACATTCACTGCACTTGGGCACATCCAATCTCAAGCAGACTCGTGTGTTAGGTTGTTAAGACGTGGGGGAGAGCAGATGATTACTTGCACATACACGGATGACTATCTGGGGCTTCGACATTTAAGGCTGAAGGAGAGTTAGTGAGAAGAGATATTGGGGAGGTCTACGACATCAAGGACATGGGTAGGCATAACACTGTCCTTGGAATGACGGTAGAATTCGATGAGATCGCTGGATCCATCTCATTACATCAAAAAAACCTCATCTTGAACACACTAGAGCGATTCGGTATGTTCGACTGCAAACCAAAGGCCATTCCTTTACCAATTGGAACATTAGCTGTGCTTGACACACAACCAAGACCAATCCCCATGTCAGACAAAGAGTTCATGGTCCACAGGGGTTATAGGGCTGTACTGGGCTCCTTGAATCACATCGCTGATGGAACTCACCCCGATATTGCATTTGCCACCAATTACCTCCAATGTTTCACCTCAGACCCTCGACCTATCCACTGGAACCGGGCAATGAACGTTCTAGCATATCTCAAGGGAACGCTGCAATACAAAATTACATACCGGAGAGGAACCAATACAGATGACGGACTCGCACCAATTGGATATGTGGACTCATCCCATGGAGACGTCCGTACTATGGGGAAATCTACAATGGGCTATGTATTCTAGATGGCTGAGAGACCAGTTTCATGGAGCAGCCGTGCACAGAAAAGGGTAGCATTATCGACAACCGAGGCAGAGTATGTCGCTAACGTCCATGGAAGATGACAATCAATGTGGATGGGCTCTTTCTTGGGTGAGCTGGAGATTGAAAAGGACCGTCCATATACTATCCGGTACGATAATAACAGTACTATTGACCTTACCAAGTCTACGAAATGTCATGGGAAGTCAAAAATTTTGCCCTGGATTATCATTGGATACGGGAGGCGGTACAACTTAGGGATCTTGACATTAAGTATGTCCTATCTGAAGACAATCTCGCCGATATTTTCATGAAGACCATCCCCAAGCCTCACGCAATGGATCTCTTACGACATATGGGGTTCGCTGGAGTTTAGTTTCAATGGGCGTCGACTTCAGGGGGAGCGTCGAGAGGTTCAGCCAACACCCATCGTCGGACCTCTATTTATAGTCATGTGTTTCGCGATCGCTACCATATTTCTTTTTTATCGTCTCCTGTCGTACCTCAGCCTTTTACAACCATTCCGGTGAAGACTGAGATCGTTGTTTACTAACATATACATAGTGTCTTATCATTCGTGGAGGGTATAATACATTGATCTCATGGTTAACAAGATCGCTACTTACTTCTCACTACACAAGCTTCGGTTTTACGTCGAAGACAGAGACTCGTTGGCCATGATCTGTGTAAACATCTGTAAAGCGGCTTGACCATAGTGAAGCGTTCCATGCTGCTTCGCGTCAGGATGATGTCAGTGAATAGGCAAAGCGAACCGCACCGTGTATGCAGGCACTTCATGGCCTGCACCATATACCCGAATGAAAGAAAACGTCCCAGCATTCTTGTGTAGACCAGCCGCTTGTCCATCGACGGTGTAATCTTCCAGTTCTTCCTCCTTCAGGATGTCGCTGAACTTCATGTCCAACGCACCCACCTATGTAGGGGTTAGCAAAGTCTCGACGATAGTTTCAATTCCGCTCTACCATGGCCTCTACCCCGTTGAAATTCAAGATATAGTCCTAGGTATCGATGTAAGTCAAGATGTGATATCGAGGGCAAGTGTACTCACAGCGTCACCGACATAAACAACCGTTCGAACCTAAGGTGGTAACCTATTAGAGAAAAGGACACTCGCTGATCACAAAGAACACATACACCGGCGTTAATAACGGTCTCCAAGTCAGGTCTGGAGTTCCTCATCCAGTCGCCTATTCGAAAGATTAAACAAAGTTCATGATAGTAAAGAACACGTCGGCTCACCTGTGGCCGCAAAGTTAGCGTACACGTCGCCATTCGACATACTCCAGGTAGCCTCCGCGCCAATTTTGCTAGCAACAGAGTTGATGTAGTTTGTGAAATTAGGTGGGTACGGATCTGGGTTCAGTGATAGTATGAAATAGACCTGTGGCGGTGTGAGATTTCAGTTTCAGGAGCGGTCGATCCTGGGAACATACATCATAATTTCCCGCCAATGGACCCAACACATTGTCGTTGCAGAAACTTTGCGCACTAGAGCAAACAGAGTTGGAACCGCCGTTGTTACAGGCTGTGATCTATTGTGGTGATGAGAATGCAAAATATCATATAAACGTGGTTCAAGATGCACCTGTGCTTTGCATCCACTGGAAGAAGACCATGACGAATTTGCTTGGGAGATGACTGACGATGACACTAGAGGGTGGTAAGGATTGGAAGCTGCGTATGTGATATAGCCTGGGTATTGTGATAAAGGGTCCTTTCAAGTCGTTATCAAGTGGGGATTCTGGAAACCATGCCTACTCACTGTTAATCCGTCTCCGACGCCCAGTACCTTGAGATTCAAAGTCAAGCCTGAGATGGTCCTGGAAGCTATAGCCTCATTCTGAGAAAGGAAGTATCTGGATTGTGTGATCAGGCAAGAACCAGGTGAGAATATGAATTGAAAATTGCTCACGCCGCAAATGTGGGACCATAATGCCCTCCATAACTAAATGCCGCATTTAATGGAACAGCGCAGATATAAAAGTGAGAGGCGGCCTACGATTCCGTCCATATAGCGAGGTCACGATCCAATAAGCTCGCAAATTTCGAGTCGGAGAAGAAAATCTGGAGGAAAGTCCAGACATCATCCGCTGCCTCTTGGGAGGTTCCCACGTCTAATGTTCCGTACGAGAAACCCACGCCGACGGGTTGATCGATAAACAAGAGATTCGCGTTTGTATTCCAAGAATAGGGATTGAGTACCACAGTAGAGCTGTCGTTGGTTATGCGGCAAGGACCGAGCTCTTGGAATAAACCGATCATGCTCGAGCTTCCGGGCTGAAAAAGAATAAGGTTTGAAAGGAGACCGACTTGAATGGCACGTACTCCTCCATTGAACCAGAGTGCCAGAGGCGCAGTGTCGGGATTGTTCCGAGCCGCAAAGTACCAGAACCTTTGCAGGGAAGGTGAGCAGATGCGAGTTGAACGAGACGACATACCAGATGCTCTTATTTTGGGCGATATCTCCGTATCCGGAAGCTGAGTAAACGCCCTCCGTCGTCTCTGAGTATCTGGTGAGAACGGCTGCACATCTGAGGAAGGGGTCCCAGGGAAGTTTACCACAAACGCCAGAATTTTCCGTAACACGAAGTTGACCGACTTTTGTGGTCACATTCCCCGCCGCTACCTTTAACTTGTTGGTGGCGGTAGTAGTTACGTTGGGAACACCTCCGATGATACCATCAACGACAGGAATTTGTCTTAGAGACGCGAAGGCGCTCGCCGATAAGCAAGCAAGAAGAACAAAGGAGAACGGGGACATCTGTTCTGCCAGACAATGACTGCCCTAGTACTTATGGTTATCGGCACGATATTTTTACTCAGCTAGCGGTAAGAGCACACGGCAGATCGATCTGAGCATATAAAAGAACCGGGCTACAGGATAACGGAAACGTGTTTTAGAACCTGGACCATGTGTTAGACCATACATTTAGTAACATTCTCCCAGGTATAACTGTATGGAGACGGTCAGGAAGACCAGTTTTGCTGGATATTGCCAGTGGAAAGAAGTATGGGGGAGCCTAACCTGGATCATATGGGACCACACGTTGGGTATTAACAAGGCAAGCGGGGATAGTATTGGCGAGGAGGCAGGGCAGAAGCATGGATTCTCTCTTATCGATGACCATACAGAAGCGCGCACTTTTAAAGATTGCGGCGGTACCGTAACGTTCAGCGGTGTTTGTCCGAGAGCCCAACGCCATGAGTGCCAAGCAAGGAGCACAGCTTGTGTAGCTTCCACCATCATGCCTCACAAACGAGCGAAGAAATCAACGAGAGAACTGCAGAGGCTGCAGACGTCAGTTTCATTTGTGTTTTTTTTATGGAATGAGGTGCTGACCTTCCGCAGAGGTTCGGACTTGGCGCCAGGAAAGCAAGCATTGGAAAGCGAAGCTATACCGAAATCCGTTGCTCGCGTCTTGGATGCGGTACATATCCGTGAGCAGTGGAAATCAAGGAAGAGGATGCCAGAGGATGATCTGGATGCGATAAAGCCAGGTAAAAGAAGGAAGACGGAAAAAGGCGACCGTGGCGAGCTTAAGACGGCAAAAATTTCAGGAATTCTGCCTGGAGAGTCGCTCCAGCACTTCAACAAGTGCGTCTGCCCGATATCATTCATTTTGCTCCACTAATACTGCTTATGTATAGGCGTGTCGAAAATGATATGCGCCCCCTTGTCAAAAACGCGGTCCAGTCTTCCCTAGCCAATGCCCGAAAGGTGCGAACCACGGAAATGAACGCGAAAAAGAAGGCCAAGGCAAAACACGCTGAGGAAGCAGAACGGTCGCCTTCGCCGCCGCCGATACCCTCAAAACACGCAGATAGACCAAAAGAGTTCCAGACGATATCTTCTTCCGCGCCACGTCGGCTAAACGATATCGCCCAGGCCCCACCAGAGTTCACGAAGCTTCCGAGGGGTGCCGTATGGCCCGACGAAACTCGTAATGCGGGGAAGAAACGCGATGGTGTTCTATCGATGGCGCAGAAGGCCATGATGGAGGATGAAAGAAATAAGGCCATTGCGCGGTATAGGGAAATGAAGGCGAAGCGAAGAAGTGATGGAGCTGATGGGTCGTGATGAGCTATTGACCAGCGTCTTGTGGTGTACGCTATCAATTCTCTTCTTTTTCGTCGCCCTAACGCAAATCCCTCTCGGGTCCCTCGTGTCTAGCCTCTGGCATTATAAAAACTCCTGTCGTCAGCGCAGCACATTCAACTAGGTACCTTTTCGATGACGTTGTGCGCGACCTTGAGAAGCACCGGTAGACTAGTGGTCGAAGCACTGACAGTGCTTCTCTGGTGAAAGGCTAATTTTCTTTTGATCTCCAAGGATTCACATCACGACCGAAACCCCCGAAGTACGTGAAGTAACGACGACTGTTCACTGTCAGTCAGATTAGGTATGTTTATTCGCTTAGCGGAGTTGCTTTCTTCTGAAGAATCGTAAAGGTGCTTAGGTTTCCATACGTGCTGCGTGATTGTATTTAGGGTATGTGGCTTCGTCTTTCGCACCTCCAGTCAGTCAGATGATCAATTTTCGTCGTAGCGTAAATAAACACGATGTTTTGAGCCAGCCACTGTCCACGATAATGTAGAGGATGTATTGCCTGTCTTCGTCATGGCCGATAGTTTGGGTAATACGACGGTCGATCTGGTCTATCTCGTTTCTTAATATGATTGTCTCTATCTGAAGGATATCTTAGGTGTTTGGGCTTCTAAATGCGTTCCTGTTATTCGTATTAGCGATGGCAAAGGCCTTCAAGTCTGCTTCCCGTTGGTAAAACGTTGCAAGATGCATAGGTAAAAATCAATCATTTTCGTACAGCAATCGAGATTTTTTGGCTCCAACAATTATCACGGTAACTCGCCATCAATATATAGTTTGGATCATGGAAATCAACCCGTTATCAGTGGGATATTTCGCTGACAGGAAACAAGTTTCGACTCAATTTACAACGCCCTCAACAGCAGATGTTTGCCCAATGTTTGTGGTTTGGTATCTCGCTTCACCATTTTTGTACCTGTTGATTTTGATTTTCTTACCGTTATCGTAGCCTAGACCTCTATTGTCCATCAAGGTCAATGACCTTGTTGGACGTACGCAAGTCCGCGGTATCAAGCAGGCCACTGGACCAAACACGCGTCGCCTGCCGCCATCGTGGTTGCTGATAAATTTATGGTTAACCGACGTCACTGCGAGGTCCCTTATGTTTGAAAGACCTGCCTCAGCGCTCCTGGTGGTTCCTCTACTTGTCTTTGGACTGATGAATGTCGCAGGGACATCATTTGATTGCCAGCGTTAATCGTATGGGATCAAATCTACATCAACCGGCAAGGGGGCGCTTATCTCGGATTCCAACCTAACAAACATGCGGTTCACACAGCAGCCGTCTATTACGCAAGTAAGCCCATTCGGAGTGTCGATTCGCTGTGTATGGTCAATGAACTGTTTAAAGACGCCTGTCGCATCAGCGAGTTTGAATGAGCTGCCGTAGCATGAAACTCTGATACCTCGGGATTCTATGAAATGCAGTCCAAAGAGCTTATATTATTATCGCGGTATATTTACGATCTATGCTGCCATTAGTAACTGGAGCCCGATGTGATGTATGGTCCTTGCAGCATCTGCTCGTAGGCTTAGATCTGACATTGTTCATTCAGGGTCGTGATAGGACAGTGGACCGCCGTGGTCTAGGCATAAGCACTGCGCGACAAACGGCAGCAATGTTCGTGTGGCATGCACGTATCAGCCAAACCCTGATGACGGGTTTCCAAGAAATGGAAAACACAGCCACAGAATTGTTGGAATTATCAATTGCCGTTACTATTACAGCTATCTAGATCTCTATCCCCAGGCATCCGGTCGAAGTGACGTCTACTGAACCTCGAGTCATTGACGGGTTCTGAATGGATCCCCACACCTTGTGCTCCCACGGAATGGTCCGGCTGATGAAGGTGCGTAAAGGGACCTGTTTAGATACATCGAAGTGAGCTGAATTGGAGCCGGTGTTAGCGGGCGCTGAAAGAGCGGATGTTATGCTTCTACTGTGTCGAACCTCCGTGGTAAAAGTCAAATCCCGGTGACCTATATATCAATCGCCCTGGAACAATATATATTCACTCTCTGACTTCATTCATCCTGTCCTGTTCCCTTTCCTCAATGGCTGACGTCGAGAAGATCCACGCCGACTTCCGTAGCGATGTCGAGAGCGTCGATCGTAGCTCTCATGGCCATGACGACTGTCCGACCCACGACACAAAACCTACGCACTCGGAAGGGCTCTCTGAAGAGAGCATACAGTCTTGTGCCTCCCATGAATACGCAGACGGTGGTCTGAAGGCATGCTTAGCTGTGTTTGGCGCGTCTCTCGCGCTGTTCAGCACTTTTGGGCAAATGAACGCGTTTGGGACGTTCCAAGCGTGGTACGCAGATCATCAACTACAACACCTGCATGCGTCGACCATTTCTTGGATTGGCTCTTTGCAGCTGTGGGTCTTCTTCTTTTCCGTAAGTTTTCCGTCATGGTTCGTTATTGTTCGCGGGCTGAAACCTCCGTATTGAGGGAGGACCTATTGGCTTCATGTTTGACTTGTATGGGCCCCGAATCTTGATGGCAACGGGCTCGTTGCTGTATATCCTCAGTCTAGTCTTGACGAGCATATCGACACAGTTTTACCAGTATGTCCTGGCGCAAGGCATATTATTCGGTTTAGGTGTCGGTTTACTGTGAGTCATCTCGACGTCAGTACATGTATCCCCGAGAATCCATACACGCGCTGCAGATTCTATCCGTCGCTCGCAAGTGTTTCGACGTACTTCTGCAAATACCGCGCTTCTGCACTAGGCATTGCCGCAGCTGGGTCTAGTCTTGGTATGTCAATCATTATAGTCCAAGCATTTGTTCATTGTTGATCGAGGTCATACTTTAGGTGGCGTCATGTACCCCATCATGTTACAGCACCTTTTCGAGCACGTTGGATTTGGCTGGGGAGTCCGCGTATCTGCCCTCGTCAGCGGAGTCGGCTGTGGAATTGCACTTGTGACAGTGACGGCTCTTACACCGGGGCAAAAGCGCGGACGCTGCTCGTTTCGGCTTTGCTCGACGTTCAAAGATGGGCGTTTCGACTTTCTCATGGTTGGAAGCAGTCTTGTTGCTTTAGGTAGATGTCTCCTACCTCTTTAGCTCTTGCTGGTGTCCACTAACATTGAACGCAGGTCTTTTCATACCGCTGTTCTACATAGTGGACTTTGCGCATGATCTTTCCATCTCTCGTGACACTTCATATCTGGTGCTCGCTCTAATGAACCTGGGAGGCGTTTTTGGTCGCATAGCCCCCGCCGTCTTGTCCGACACCATCGGGCGCTTCAACATCCTTGCACCTTCCGCGTTCTTGTCAGGTGTCCTCTGCCTGACACTCTGGATCCTGGCACGAACACTTTCGTCAGTGATCGCATTTTCCATTTTATACGGCTTCTTCTCGGGGTCGTTCATATCTGTGATAACGCCGTGCGTGGCACAAATATCGGATGTTCGGGAGATCGGTACAAGAATCGGAGTCCTTTACAGTGTTATTTCTTTTCCGTGAGTATCATGTCTAGACGTCTTTTATTGAAGCTGACGTCGGTTTTCTTTTCCTCCGTTCAGATCCTTGATAGGCGGTCCCACAGCCGGCGCCTTATTAGCGCTAGAAGGTGGATCATATACTGGGATGATTATTTTCTCCGGTGCGACGACGATTGCTGGTTCCTGCTTTATAATCGGTGCAAAACTCATGATTGATTCGCGGATATTGGCTCGGGTGTAATCTATCCTTCAAATGAACGGACACAGATAATTTATCTCATCTTCTACTTATCACATATTTATTTTTACGACCTTAGGATACTTCTCACGCATATATTGCTCCGCCTAGCGCGGATCTCAGCAGGATTTACACGCTACTCATTACATGTACCACTCTAGTATGTATACCGAAAACTGATTTTCGAAGAGCTTCTGACAGGGATTCTCGGAAATGTCACTTGAAATAAAATGAATCCTCCACTTCCATTCCGATACATATATGGTACACTCGTCGGGCCGCTTCATCTGTGACTTCATCATGTGAAGCTGCAGCTGAGGTGGGGATGTTTCGCGTCTTGTGTGTAACAATTGGATATTCACCAAACTCGAAGATGCCAACTGTCGCACCGCCTCGTCGAGAATACGGCAGCTGCGGATTTGATGGATTCTTGAAGCTGAATAAAGAATAAAACGGGTGAACCGGCCGACGAGTTGATGGAAATGGAACGATGGAGTAAGGACGTACGTATAATTGCGATGTAGTAAATACGATTTCTTGATGGTGGCGCCGCGTTTCCTCTGACAAGTAGGGTTGTAGAATTGTGAGGATATTAGCTTTTTTGATGCAGCGGTTGGGGTTCGTTACCATTGCAACCCTAGATCTCAGAGTCTGTCTAAGGGAGGATGGACCGAAACTTGCTGGATTTGTTTGAGCATACTCTGACGCATGCAATGGTCAGGTTTGAGGCTGTTCCTAAATACAAGTTCGCACTTGGAAGCTCTTATCGATATCCCTTACCTAGAGAAGGCAGAAAATCGTACTCTTGAGCATTTGAACACACGGTGTCAGATCCCGGACTTGGAGAGGGGCTCTCTGTTCGAAAGGTGTGAAGGAGTCGAAGCCTCCATGGGTAGCCCCCTACTGGTTGACTCTCTGCCGCACCTTTGCAGAACTACAGGCTGGAATAGATGTTTCATATAGCCTAATAAACCATTTGATAGACTGAGCCTAGGAAATACTCGAGACGCCGCATAGTTTTACCTGGACGAAAAGGGGAAACGAGGTATATCGGGATGTGAGAAATCTTCAAAATGTTAGTCTAAAATACTTGAAGCCAAATATATAAGGCCTATAACCGGATTTCTACAGCTAATGCATGATGGCCAGAGCAGATGCAGAAAAACCGACAGCGTAGGGCCAGAGCGATTTAGGCTAGGCCCAGGCCCTCGATTTTAGGATAAAATTGGTTATTTTATCACAAAGTTACATAAGCGGTGATTTCGCTCGAATTGCCTGAATCAGCACCACTGTACCCTTCACCAATCTTCAGTTGATTTTCCCTCTATTCCTTCGACGACGACGATGAACGCGTCCAGAACAGATTTGCTGAACTGGGTGAACGAACTGCTCCAGTTGGGCTACACGAAGGTGGAGCAATGTGGGACTGGAGCCGCGTACTGCCAGATCATTGACTCCATTTACGGTGCATGCTCAGCGATTTCCCATCGACCACCAATCTAACTGAAATCTTTTTCCTTCTTCCTTTCATATACTTACATGTTTAGGCGATGTACCCATGCAGCGAGTCAAAATGAATGCCAAACACGAATACGAGTTCATCGCCAACTTCAAAATCATGCAGAACGTGTTCAAGTCGAAGAAGATCGATAAGGTGTGTTGGAATGTAGTATTTGCAGTCGTTGCGGAGAATCTCATATTCTATCTCTTTTCGAGCCGATACCGGTGGAAAAATTGGTCAAGTGCAAGATGCAGTGCGTGAATACTATTCTCAGCGATATCGTGACATTGGGACCTTTTTCCTCCTAGGGACAACCTCGAATTTCTTCAGTGGATCAAGAGATACTGGGATCAGAACTATGGTGGGCAAGGTTACGATCCGGTGGCTCGACGCAAGGGTGCTCCGGCTGATCCTCCCGCGACGATGGCACCTATCTCAGCTGGAACCAGCCGTGGTCTTGGAACAAGTGCACGAGCGGGAGGACGAACACCGATAGGCGGACATCGGGCGGGATCCACTCAGCCCAATGAAGCCGTTCAGCATCTTCAAAATCAGATCAAGGATCTTAGTTCGCATTTGGAGGGACTAGAGAAGGAGAGAGATTTCTACTTTGAGAAGGTACGTTGTTGGTCCTTGCATTTGTTGAGGGGGTTCGCATACTCAGGTGTTTGGTAGCTCCGGGAGATCGAGATCCTCGTGCAAGCACAGGTGGAAGCCCTTGAGGCTTCAGGAAAGGGCGATGCCACCTTGAAGGATATCCAGAAGATTCTGTATTCGACCGAGGTCAGTTCCTGTTGCTGCTCACTAATACTTTTTCTGACGTCGTGACAGGACGGCTTTGAGGTCCCGGAAGGCCAGACAGATGATGAGGAGACCTTCTAAGAACACGATTTACCATCCGTATCACCCAAGACCGATCGCGCGTATTTTTAACTATTCATATCCACTACTACCCTACGCAGATGTAAATTCAGATCATTCCCTTTAGTATGTTTCTTCTTGTTCATACGCTTCTGATTTTGTCCCTCCTCTTGTAGTGCATCAATCTGACAATCACAATGCATTTCTCATCAGCGTACGTTGTGGCATTTCATGAGCTTCTTGCTTCTTGTACCTAGTGAAGTCTCCCCTTTTCACAAGACTGCAAGAGACGGTCCCTTGTCCGAGAATCTATGACATTCATTTATAGGTCTTTTTCTTCAATCGACGGATTACGGTACACAGAGGGAGAGGGAGGCACGAATACAGTACGCGTAATTGAAATGATATTTTCTCAATCCTGTGAGTATCAGTATTCACATTATTCGTTGGTCGTAAACTCTTCGCCGTTACCCAGGTCCGATAATTACTTATAAGGCCGTGCTTTGATGCTATCAACACTGTTGAAGGCAGCGAAGGACAATGTTGCCATATGATCAAGGAAAGCAGCTTTACGACATGACGTTCGATCTCTCTGGGAGAGATTTACGCGGTCCGTCAACACCGGGTGCCTTGTGCGTTCCTAGACACCTCCTTTTGGCGGTGCTATCAGGATGTTATTGAGCCTGAAGCAGACTAGCCGTATTCCGTGAACCTTGTCTAGGTCCCTGGCAACAGGATGCTCTCTGATAGCTCGCACTGGCTGGGTACAGGTCTGAGGTCCCGCTGCGCAGCATTTGCTCGGTGAGGTCCGGTTTCATGCATCTGTACTCTACTCAGTGCAACCTTCCAGGAACGTCTGTCTGTGTTGCAATCAAGAGTATCGATCTCAAGGGCAATCGCTTACCGAGGTCGGCCTTCGTCTTCGGAGAAGGTTCTAGTGTGGGTACACTAACTTTCAGAACCTTGTTTACTGATGACAACATCCAGATGTGGCCTGCTGGGGCGACGCCCTCACGTAGACGGTACAATGTCAATCTTAGCGAGCCACTTCTCACCGCACAAGCTTCATGTAACGAGTACGGCCGTCTTGCTTCTGAATTAACTAGTACTGCTAACTGCCTGCTCGACCACATGAAGTTGCCGATGGTTTTGCCAGTGTACAGGCGCCTACTTTACTCATCACCACTGACTTGACATGCTTTCCACATGCCGTTCAGTACACGTTTTAAATCTTTGTATGACCCCGTGTCGGCAGTGGTTATAAGTTCTCTCTGGTTCCCTTTGTTAACGACGTATCATCGTTGTCCCGTGCCGTAGGCCTCAGTCGAATCAATATGCTATTACCCCTGTCAGGCCGATTTTGCCGGGGGGTCCACCCCCCTCTCTCCAAAAATGGAAAGCTCCTACATTACTCAATTGACTGACGCCAGCCCGATGCTGTTGTTTCTTGTCTTTGTACACCCACGACGACGCGTCTTTCCTTTCCTTTCCGCTGTTACTGGGAGGCAAAGGGTATATTTCGCGGGCAGGCATTGTAAGCTGAACCTAGTTTCTTTGCTAATCCAATGTTCTAACGAAGTATCAAAAATTTCAGATATTCCTCGGGTCTAAAGGTGAGCGTTATTGTGCTATGCTTTGACTCTCTCTGAGCTTGTTATAAGCATAAATGACTATGGAAGATATCCTTTCGTCATCAGAAATATGCCAGGAAATTCTTAAATACATCAGTGGCCAACGGCGAGGCTATCCAAAGGATCTTTTGGCACTCTGTCAAACAAATAAAGCATGGCAACGAGAATCTGAAAAGGCGTTGTACCACAGTGTTCGGGTTGACTCCCTCGCTCGGCTGAAACAATTCTGCACGACAATCATCACCCAGCCCCGCATCGCAGAACTGGTTATCGCCTTCAGCCTCATGTCACAGCCCACCCGGTACACGCCGCCTAGTACAACGTATCTAGCCGAACTCTGGAAAAGTTTTCATGGAGTACTTCAGAAGCTTCCCAACCTTCTATCTCTCGCCATAGCCGAACAATACGCCGTACCAAGCTGGGTGTTCAGCTCCGAAGCCGCGGGAGAATGCTTATTCCCGTTTAACCTCACTTCTTTGACGATGTATGGCGTGCCGTATAACTCTCAGATGGCGGAATTCATTTGTGCCCAGTCGGACCTCCAACGCCTGCAATACTATGCGGATCCCACGGAAGAGGACGTAAGACATGCGTACGAGCCGGGAACGCCGTCTTTATATGACGGCATCCTACTCGAGGACTTGCGTGAACTGTCAGGAAATGTCACCATCGTACATGATATACTCTCTGCGCCGTGTCAACCGCCAATTACCCGGCTCATCATGGGCACAGACGAAGAATGGCCGACTCTTTTACAGGTCTTGCCAAAATTGTCAAAAATACGCAACACTCTGCGGAATCTAGGTGTGACGCACATACCACATGACCCGGCTGTTGTGGACCAGGTTTTGGATATCATTGCTGCTACATGTCCAGATATTCGGACTCTGGGTCTGATACCGCTGCCTTGGCTTGATGTAAGTTATTGTCCACAGTGTTTCTTCAGCATTCGCTGACTCATCATCACTTCTTTAGAGATCGGTGCTTCATCGCACGCTAATGCAGATGCAGAAATTGATAAGTATCGAACTAGTAATCCATAGTGGGATATGGAATCCGATTCCGCAGTCCATGATAACAAAGGTATTCGCATCGGAGCTCAAGATGTACTGTCCTTCATTGATGTCAGTCAGCTTGATGGCCCCCTCTTTTGTTCATCGTTGATTCTTCCGCAGCGAATGTCACTTCCGCACGCCTTTCGATCGGGCGGCCTGGTTTCATAACGGACAAGATTGGAAATATCATATACCACCATGATTATTGACGGTCAATGTCGAGTTATGCCTGTACGATCTCGAAGATCGTTGGGTATCATTGTGAGTCTGATATGTAGAGATTGTTTTCCACTCATTCGCTATTCAAGGAGAACGACCTCATTTGTATAAGTCACCGGAACCAACGTATTCAGTGTATTTTGATTCAATGCAATTTGATTCCTAATAATGGTGATGAGTATTGAACATGTCCTTTGGGCAACCAGCACATAGGAACACAGCAGGTCCTCTTGCTGTATTCATTACCCTGTCGATAACGATTAGCACCGTCGACATGAACAGATTAATGTTGACTTGGAAAGTGCATCTTTCCGGGATTGAGGAATGTGGCATCTCTCAGACAATGTGCTTCAAAAGCTGGTTCGAAGCTCAACGTTAAATAGTGGCTTGCAGTGGCCTCCTGAAATCAGTGGCATGGATGAAACAATGTCAGCGCAAGAAGTATGATTCTATAGTCTACGTCTATTTATGGTGGTGCCTTTTGAAACAAAAACCATCATTGCAGAGAAATAGAACAATACCACTAATAAATAGTTGTTGAAATTCCGAAAAGTGTATAAATAGCTCGATCGCGACTTGTTCCACTTGGATTCATTCAATCACCACCACCTTCGAGACTTTGCACCATGCTCGTCGATCCACTGTTTTCTGAGAGTCAAGGCCATTTTCTCGCTTTCTGTTTCACAGTTATATATGTCGGCTCTCTGTACTTGTCTAAGAATGCGCGTCTTTCCTTCGTCGCTTGGTCGACCAAGGTGCATGAGGGAACTACGCGTCAGAGACAGCTGAATGAGCGTTGGCGAGACGATGCCGACGTTATCCGAGCACGACTGCTTGCGGTGTCGCTGGCGACGATAGCATCGTGTTTCTGGATTTTCCAATTGCTCTGGCCGTTATATGGAGTGAGTGGCCTGTTTCTAATACTTGCGCTTCTAATTGACCGCCTCGTGCCAGTTCTACCCTGGAGTTCACGTCACTTTCTTTAGACTTGGGTTTATATTCTCTCATCCCATGAAAGCGCATCTCGTTACACCGTTGCTTTTCATTGGTCCTTTTTATTCTCGCTACCTATATCAAATCCTTCCATTCCAACGGTACTGGAATACAGAGTCGACGATTAAGAAGGTCGTTTCTCTCCCCGGCCTCCGTAACTATCTGGTGGTCAGTATCACAAAATAGATTTCATCGTATCAAAACTGGAGTTCATATTTCTGCCTTCTAGGCTCCATATACGGAGGAGGTTGTTTTCCGGGCTTGCATTCTATCCATATATCATCTTTCAGGTATATCTCGCCTGCACATGATTGTTCTGGCGCCACTATGGTTTAGTTTGGGTAAGTTGTTATTGCTGTTACGACCATTAAAGTATGTACTTAACATTCAACTAGCACATTTTCACCACGCTTGGGATCTTTACAATCGCTGTGGCCGCACATGGGTCGCTGCAAAGCATGCTGCCACGGCTATCTGTACGTCGAGATTTTGATATACAACTGGTGTCTTTACTGAAGGTTTCTTAGCATTCCAGTTATTCTACACCAGCTTCTTCGGGTCCCATTGCGCGTATCTCTTCCTCCGTACCGGATCCATTTTTCCGTCCATCACCTCTCACATTTTTTGTAATTTCATGGGTGTACCTCATCTCCCACTAGAAGTGGTCGTCTTTCCGGAACGAAAAAAAGGTACGTCGTCTTCTGCTGTTAGCGCCGGGTTGGTTCTTATCATGTACTTCAAGCCATCTTCGGTGCGTATGCATTGGGCGTGTTGGCGTATTTATTTGCTATGATCCAGTGGACGCATTCGTCCGACAGCCTGTATTGGAGGCCACCCAGGAGTCTGCTCTGATCCCCCATGTAACCCTTACACGGTTCCCATGTATTAAGTATTAGCTGGAATGCAATTGTATTGTCTCCTAACGAAAGATATGTCTCGGAAGACTATCATCTTATCAGACAAAGCGAAGCCCTCCTGTACGTCATTCAATCTGGCCTTCTCACATCTTTTGGGACCAATGTCCAGAGACCGATCATCAAACCCAGAAATCCTAGGAGCCTAACGAGTCTCAGGATATAAGAGCGTCACACAGTGGTAGCAAAAAACTCACATCGGTTGTAGGCTTTCAATCCCTGCCTTGTTCGCGACGGCTCCAGTCATGAAGGGAAAAAGCGCACTGCCTGCCTGACCTAGGCCCGCGATCCAGCCGATAGAGCCAGATAGTAACCATCGAGGAAGGATGCGCCCAGTATGATTCATCAGAATGGGGTACATCGGTCCGAGCACGAACCCTACGAGAGAGACCGCAACGGCACCTCCTATGAGAGAGGGTACGAACCATACGACGAGTTCCAGGCTGGAGTAGACTGGGATAAGTGAATTGTTTGAATAGGATGGAGCACGTTCACGCACCCAATGGCAATGCAAGAATACAGATACAGCGAGATACGATCGCCCAGCTTGTATAAACACTGTTAGCAATCGTCTGTCTATGAAGTTTTTATGCACCTTCTGATTAACCCATACAAGGCCGAGTCGTCCCAACATCAGCCCTATTATCCGGATTACTGAGCAGTCGAGAGCTTGAAGGACATTGCTCACCGCCAAAGAAACCGGACGAAATGTAACCAGACGAGGCGCCTCCCCCGCGTACCTGCTCAATGAAAGTGACAATCCAGCCTAGGGAAAATGTGAGAGCCTGAAAGGTTAGGAAGGTAAGAAGCATGGCACCTCCAATCGTTACTTCAGTACCGACATACACAAGAGCAAAAGCGGCCAGCATATGCACAGTTTTCATCCCGAGGAATTGGCGCATCTTGTTGTGGCCGCTTCTTCCGGTATCACGATGGTGCTCTTCAGGCAGCTGGCCGATTTGCGCGAAACAGGCTATCATGCGGGTTGGCAGTCAAATCATACCTGATGGATTATCTCACCTTCCAGCGGCTTCAATCGGAAAACGCTCCACAGGACTATGAGGTTTGTCACGGCGATTCCCAAGGATACGAGGTAGAAGTAAGACCAATGGGCCATTTGTGAGAACTGGGTGGCGACCAGCGGGGCTGTTAACGCACCAGCACCTGTGAAAGAGAAACTTAACGGTGGGAAGCGCACGAGGTTTTTCTACTCACCGTACGCGGCCTGGAGGATCATCATCTTGATATCAGGGTGGTCTTTGAGGCTCGCGACATAACTTGTGACCTGGGCGTCTTGCAAAGCGATACCCACTCCGTTAATTGCGAATGTGACTACAAACGCTGGGAAGGGCAGTGCTGCTGACTGCAAAGCGTAAACGACGACCTGGCAGAACGCGCCTACGTACAAGTGGTGAGTCATATATTTCGGCCTTGAGACCCCCACACTGACCGATAACGAGAACTTTACCAAACCCGATCCTGTCCAACAATGGGACATTTATAAGGGCTCCAACTACGAATCCCTGGAAAAGACCCCCCCTTTTTAGCGCATGTCGTTCATTTATGGTTGACTCTTACCAGACAAGCCATTACGAAGATAAGAGAAACGACAACAAAGTTGACCTAAGGCGATTTAGAATGCGTAAAGCGGATAGAAAACTGAATGTACATGATACACCGCCTGCATCCTGGGTAACAGTGCTCCAGAGGTGCCATCATTCCATCCGTTCAGACATTTTGTCCACCAGACAGCAGCAAACTGGACATGTCCGCGCAAGTTATTTCTACGGGTCTTATCGAGGTCGCCATGGCTTTCCTCGGCCTGAGGAGCGATCATGATGGTTTGCACTTCGGCTTCGTCATTCTCGGTTGGAGGTTTGACTCGCGGGAGGATGTCGAGTTCTATGGCAGACATTGATAAGGAGAGAAGGATGTTGAGGCCCGGGTATTATCTCGATTAAATCATAAAGACGGTTTCTCTTGAGAAAAACCTGCGTATCCGGCTATCGGCCCGATGGACCCGGCCTGGTGAACATGAAACGCGATTCGTGTACGTTCGGGAGAGTATTTTGACGATTAATGGTACCGCTATCGTAACTGGCCCCTCAGTCTTTCTCTAAGGACGAAAATGGCAGGCCACACCTATACACTAACACCCCTTAGTGCATTAGGGGGGGGGAATGGATATATAAATCACTTACATACACGAATGGGCAAGTTTAGCAGGGAAGAGACCGTTTCCTGTTTGAACCAGATACTGCAGGGAACGGCGCGCTTTACATAGGGAGAAACGAGATTTTCCATGTTTACGTTTTCGGACTGGGGTTTTCGGTCCTAATAATTCTTGCTGTGAAACGAGATGAAAGGTTAATTCCATCAGCTTAAGGGGGAGAGGGGGGGAGGCAATTTTTCGTGTCCTTTACTGACCATATTTCAAGGACTGAGAAAGGGCATCTTAAATAAAACGAAACCTTTTGAATCAAGGTCTTGTTTAAAGTTGTTTTTACCTCGCTCCTGCAGTGAGAGCGGAAAGGTGCGAACGCGTAAGTACACGTAAGAATTGTGCAGTCAAGTTTCGAAGCCTGGCGTCGTTGGTAGGGCATCTCCCTGGAGACGAGATAAGTGAAGAAGCTAGAACGATGGCGGTTTGGTCCAGGTGTCATCTTTGGCAAGCTGGGTCCGAGCATAGACACCCAACGAACGAGTGAGCTATAAGGCGGTCCTAGGGAGAAGTAACATTCATAGGTCTAAGTGGCTCATAATAATAAGCCAGGATTGACGCGAGACAGCTGCGCGGCGCCTCCGACAGCTCGGAATACGGGGAAAAGACGCGTTGACCGCCTTCAAAACGCGTCTCGTCACATGTGCGATTCAGCTCCACTTCCAGGCTTTCATCCGAACTTGACTTGGAATTTCAACTGGAGCCGACGTTCGGTAAAAACTCGACAACTTCTTGTAGACATTGTTGACTCACCCTCTATATGAATACCTCTGATTAGAGATTAGACCATGGTCAACGATGTGCAATGTCAGAGCGTATCGGTTTCTGGGCATTAACTAGAGAAGAACATGCGTCGGCACTGAGGACTGCAAAAGGTATCCGTCGACATACCGGATTCGGTGGTATCGGTTCGATGAACGGAAGAGTTAGGAAACGACTGTCAAACTTAAGTCAAGTTTACCTGCAGAACATGGCACGATTGTCGGGCTTCTGAAGTGGTGTATCAACAAACTCTGTTTAGACGAGTTTGGCCATTTGTAAGGAGTCTGCTGGCAGAGAGTAAATAGCAAGGACCTTTTGTCTTATTGTCAGCCACTGAATAAAGAGTTTGAGATTTGGAAAAACTGGGAGATCCTTGCCATATGATAGACATCACGTCGCAGATTTTTTTGGGACAGTACTTCGGCTGTATTCCCAAAAATGGCAATGAACTCCCGACCCGCCGATCTAGACTTGATCAACGACCACCACGACCGCGACCATCCTTTCCGCTTTTTTTTCTCTTCATTCACTTTTTGCCCGTTCTTTCTATTCCGCAGCTGCCAAGAGCATTGATCATCGCCCGTTGCTGCGATCCCACAGCGCTGACATAAAGCAGTGCTCCAGCTCCTAATATTACCCCCACGTTTCCAGTGTGGCCAACCTGGTTGATTCTCCCTCGCAACATGTCGCAATATCCAGAAGTGCGTAGATCGTCTATCTCCACATCTCTCTGTATTGATATCACTGGTGGGAAAGGCCGACGAGGCCCAGCACAGGCATTTTAATGATGGATATCAACCGTACGCTCAAACCACGACTCCAGCCCCCTACACATCGCCGTTCGAGTCACAGTATGACCAACCGCCTTATACAGATTCGTTCTATGGCCAACAGACTCACCCGAATACCTATTCCTCGCCGCCCCCTCTTCCGCCTCTTGGAGGATACCATACCTCGCCGCCTCCTCAGCATCTGGATCCTTATGGCGCTCCTATTGTGCCAATGTCCTCACCTCCATCTCACGAGTACCTCAGTACGCCATATCAACGGACGTTGTCACCCACACCAGGAGCGCCAGGACCAGCAGGGGGCTCCCTCTCTTCGCTTTACCGCGCGCAATCTTACGAGCTGCGCGACGAACCATCAGTTGAAGTTGAAGACCCAGGTGATGTCCCATTGTTGACGAGACACTCCCCCCAACCACCACCTATTGACATGCCTATGCCTGGTGGCATTGGCAGCTACGGAGGGTCCAATGACGACGACGACGACGGGAACTTCATCCGTTATGGTCGGATTCCGCAGCGCGTGCCACGACGGTACAAAACTACGCGTCGGGTAGCTTTGCGGGAAGGGCATTACGTCGTAGAAAATGACGTACCCGAAAAGCTCCTCGAGTTGTGCCAGAACCGCACCGACCGCGAGTTCACCCATATGCGGTATACGGCGGCGACCTGCGATCCGAATGATTTCCAGTCTGAAGGTTTTGGTCTCCGGCAGTTGGAGTATACTCCCGGGCGGCGAACCGAACTCTTCATCGTCATGACTATGTACAACGAAGATGAGGAACTGTTTTGTCGGACGATGCATGGTGTTATGAAGAATATCGCGCATTTATGCTCAAGGACAAGGAGTCAAACATGGGGAAAAGATGGATGGAAGAAAGTGGTTGTGTGCATTGTTAGTGATGGACGGAAGAAGATCAACTCGAGAACGCTTAGTGTCATCGCTGCTATGGGTGTCTACCAGGAGGGTATTGCTAAGGTCTGTTATTGGCTTGGCTGTCCTTCATATCATCATTCATTTTCGATTCAGAATATGATCGACGAGAAGCCCGTCACCGCCCATATCTACGAATACACCACACAAGGTGAGGTTTTTCATCGTATTTTGACCTTCATCCTGATTGCCTCTATATTCAAGTTTCTATGACACCGTCTCTCAAGCTCGAAGGTGCGGAGAAGAAGCATGTTCCCGTTCAGATCATTTTTTGCTTGAAAGAGCAGAACCAAAAGAAAATCAACTCCCATCGGTGGTTCTTCAATGCGTTCGGTCCTATCCTTAACCCCAATGTTTGTGTTCTCCTTGATGTAGGCACTATGCCGGGTGTCACCAGTATCTATCATTTGTGGAAGGTGGGTATTGAATACCGGGTTCTGATAGTCTGAAGCTTATGGAACATTTAGGCTTTTGATATTAACTCTAATGTTGGAGGTGCCTGCGGCGAGATCGTTGCATTGAAGGGCAAATGGGGCCGGAACCTCATCAATCCTTTGGGTGAGTACCACAGCATAGAGGCGCACGCAGACTTCTAACATTTGCTGTAGTTGCTGCTCAGAACTTTGAGTACAAGATGTCCAACATTCTTGACAAGCCTTTGTCAGTGCCCATTTTGATCGTCTTGGGTTCTCGCTAACGTGACTGTAGGGAATCTGTCTTTGGTTACATCACTGTCTTGCCTGGAGCGTTCAGCGCATATCGGTACATCGCCTTGCAGAATGATGCCAAAGGTGAAGGACCGCTGCAGAAGTACTTCCTTGGAGAGAAGATGGTAAGAATGCTCATTTGCGGACCTTCGGCTGCTAACATTGCTCCGTAGCATGGTGCCGGAGCTGACATCTTTACGGCGAACATGTACCTCGCTGAAGATCGTGTAGGTTTTATTCCTGTATCTGCGTACGACTCCAAGCTGACAACGCATACGTAGATCCTTTGTTGGGAACTGGTATCGAAACGGGGCGGCGCATGGATTCTTCACTACGTCAAGTCAGCCTACGCTGTCACCGATGTACCCGATACGGTAGGCATCTTGTTCTCCAAGAGTCGACGATACACTCAGACCATTGGCAGGTTGCGGAATTGATATCCCAGCGTCGTCGATGGCTCAACGGTTCCTTCTTCGCTGCTGTGTTCAGTACTCTGCACTTCTACTACATCTATCGGAGCTCGCACACGTTCTTACGCAAATTCTGGATCCACGTTGAGATGTTTTATCAGTGCTTTAACCTGATATTCAGTTGGTTCGCTTTGGTGTGTAAATATTTATCGACTCCGATAAGACCTTGACCCCTCACGATTTGATCTAGGCTAATTATTACATCGCATTCGTCATCCTCTCTGACGCCATGGAAGATACGAGCTTTGGTCTTAAGGGCATTCATGTCTTCAACGACATCATCAATTATGTCTACCTCGGTCTTGTGATAATGTGTTTCCTTCTCGCGTTGGGAAATCGACCCCAAGGAAGTAAATGGGGGTACACCGGGGCTTTTCTTGGATTTGCGATGATCACAGTCTACATGACGGTATGTCCTTCACGCTGGCAAACTCATGGTTTCTCATACCTGTGTCATCAGTTCGCCGCTTTCTTCCTTGCTATCAAAGGAATTGAAAATATATCAGAATCCGAAGGAAGCTTGAACCTGAACGATCTGTTTACGAATTCCATATTTAGAAACATCGTGCTCTCACTGTTGGCTACGCTTGGATTGTACTTGATCTCAAGTTTAATTTTCGTGAGTGGTCGAACCTCCCTACACTGGGCGTTGTCTGAAGATCTCTGCGCAGTTTGAACCTTGGCATATGATCACCTCTTTCATCCAGTATCTTCTCATGGCACCATCTTATATATCAGTTTTGAACGTTTACGCTGTTAGTATTGCTTCACTAACTCTTATTGTTCACTGGTTGACCTTTTTTTTCTCCATCAGTTCGCCAATGTCCATGACGTCTCGTGGGGAACCAAGGGTGATAACAAAATCAGCACGGATCTTGGTGTGGTCAAGAAGGAGTCGGACACGAATGAGGTGTCGGTGGATGCGCCGACGACGCCGGAGGAGCGCAACGCGGCATACGACGATGCGCTGCACGTGTTGAGCGCCAAGCCACCCAAGCTAGAAAGCAAGCCGGATGTGTCGACACAACAAGAGGACTATTACCGGACGTTCAGGACTAATGTAAGCTGCTCTGGTATGATGCGGGTCTTCTCAGGCTTATGCTCCGACTAGGTTCTTCTTGCTTGGACATTGTCGAACGCGCTTTTGGGAGCCGCTATTGTGTATGTTGATTTACCGTTAATGCGTCCGAGTGATCTAAGTGGTTTTTTTTTTACAGGTCTGCGAATAGTAAAGCCTCAGATACGAGTGCTGCTAATAGCGTGAAAGGTTATATGGCGTTTATATTGTTTTCTGTTGCCGGGCTTGCGTGTACGTCCTGTCCTTCTCAGTCCGCTGGGTGCCTCGTTCTGACACGCGTTGTTGTAGTTGTGCGGTTTGTGGGGGCGTCGACGTATCTGATCATTCGTCTGTTTGCTGGAGAGTAGATGGGGTTTTCGCTGTGTGTGGACGGGCGTTTCTATTACTTGATTCTGTTTGACTGACGATATATTTATGTCTTTTATGTATGTGTTTTTGACCATGAGAGGAAGTTGTGGTAACGAGGCTGGATGAGGATGTACTATGTCACTGATGGTGCGCATATTCTCTGCGTGCTCTTGGTTCCACCTTGAACTCGATGTCGGTCTGCCACTGGGGATGAGGGAGTTGCGCGATATCACAGCTTCTCGGTTGGGCGAGCGGGAATCCTCGAGCACTGTCTGGAGAACGACCATCCAAGTGTTGGGATCAGGATGTTGAACACGAATATCACCCCAATCGGGGAATACTAACATCGTCGATGTGTGTAATAATGCATTCCGTCACCATCTCGCGACTGTGGCTGGGATCTGCGCTACCCGGAGTGGGTATAAAAGGTGCGCGAGGAATCCCCAAACCCCACCATCTCACAACTCTTCCCTCTACTACTATCTCTATCGCTTTCTCAGCAAAAAATCACACACTCTCTTTACCATCACTGTCATTGTCACTATACTCTTCCACGCCCGCCCTCACGCTGTGTCGCCGTCGCCTATCGTAGGCGGGGATGATGAGTCCATTCCCGCCCCGGGCGTTCAATCTCCTGCCAATGGCAACACGCTTGCTGCTCCCGCCGCCGCGGACGTCGGCCACATCAGCTCTGTTTTGGTAGGCTCTCGTGCATCTCATGTCTGAGGCAAGAAGCTCGTCATGTATGGTATAAATGCGTCCACCCTCTGTTTTGGTAACCACGACCGCCATGGAATCGGCTGGGCTGCTGCTGGGTGCCGTCTGTATAACTAAATTCTCTAGGTGATCACGATATATTGCCGCGCGATAACCACGCCTCGGCTGGTCAAAAAATTTCCTCTTGCTGCCGTTGCATTTTTCGATGACTGACTGTAGTGCCTCCTGGCCAGATCCCACCTATTCCTTACTCAGCGAAGGGAGGAATCCTAATTGTCCTAATTGTCGATTCTTCCTCTACAAATGACCGCTGAGTCTGGCTCCTCAACAGTTCAGAACGTATGTCTGCCTGCTGTTGTCACTGCGTCCTTGTGTTGATTGCACGCCTCACCACGCTTGTGTCTACCTCTCCATCCGTGAGCCCTGCGTGCAAGGCCAATTTCACTATTACCCGCTGACCTACCTTCTCACTGCTTGCTTCATGCCCGTTATGCCCTTCCTTTCTCTAAGCTAATGGAGGCCTATGAACGGGTTGTAACCGTTGACGCGGGTGTACGTTGTTAGTGAAGCATAATACAGTGGAGAAGAAACGACTAAAAGAACTCCCGCCGGTGTTTCGACCACGGTGTTCCGGAGTCGCTGCGTGTGAGCTCGTTGTTAGTAACCTCCCCCGCGTCATGTCGCGTTTCTTCCATCCCACCGCGATTTCTACCCTGACGAGCAAAGAAAAGAACCGGGCCCGGGGTTGATAATCGAAATCTGCTTGTAAGCTCTGCTAAAGATAAGAATTAAGATGGCCGCAGAAGGTGGAAGACACTGCGGAATGACTACAAGGACGAATGCAGGACCAAGGATGAAACGAATTTGTACCACCCACACAACGGTTTGTGCAATAGAGCGATCAAGGACGACTCACCCTCTGGGCCTGAGATTGGTTTCTACCGACAAGACTCTCAGCCTGTCAAAGGGAGCAATGCTGACCTTAAACCAGATGCCAACAGCTCTCAGAACAACATCGAAGACATCAAAACCGCGGGCCCAAAGAACAGTACTGGGTGGCCGCAGCTTTTGCAGTGGCTTGAATTCAAATTGAGCGTGACTACCCTGGATAATGGTCAGTATGCCACTGGAGTCCTCACAGCAGGTAAGTTTTTGCATTTCTTTGACGCATAGAATTTGGCTGACGCGTTACTCACCAGACAAGGATTCAATGGGAAATCCTTCTCGTCAGAAGGTATATATGCTACCCCGGGATCCGGAGGGTGTCGGCGTCGTGGCGGGACAGAAACGTAAATTGTCTAGTGCCGGGTTTAGGACGCACAGCATTGGCGCCTTGATTGGGGGGTACTCATCTTCAAAGGCTTTCCTATGATCGCTCCTCAATCATCATATCGCAAGAAATCGACATGGATAGTGATCCAGATTCTTTCATTGTTATGCTGATCGGCCTCACGATCCTCGGCATGATGGTTTCAAAGAAAATCAGTCTATGACATTCAGTGCCAGTGGAAACGATAGTTGGCCCAGTTCCACCAGGCAACGATAGTACTTAGGGACGAAAATACAATGAGTTATCCCAATAAATATAACGGCCACGCAAATGATTTATGTAAACGGCAGGTTATTTGTCAATGGCCTATGACTCGACTTGACGCCGAAGTCATTTCAGATCTCTTGACTGCATCGGCGTTCAAAATAACAGTTAATCTCGACTTTGGCGATAAGCCGAGTAGTCGGCAACTAATTTGGTGGCAGGATAATACTATTTCAACTGGTTGATGTCGGCATGGATTGCCAGGACCTGCTATATCGAGGAAAAGGGATGGTAAGAATGCTTCAGAGGCGTCATAAAACTATCACTTTACACCTTACAGTACTATATAAAGTGAGTTGGTATGGTGTTTAATGTCACCCCCTGCCTATTGTGACAAATTGAAATACGATTGACGCCACACGACCACGTGTTTCCGAAAGTTTACCTTGTCACTACCACCAGTGTTCTATGTAACCGACCGTAAAATCACGCAAAAATGGCTGCCGCTGTATTCTTCCTTGACCCCCTACTCACTTTCTACCCAACTCGGTTTTATCATCGTGATATTATGGCTTTGGGTGCGAAAAACGATTCGAAATCTTCGCCTCGGAATGATGGCTCTGGTTTCCCCTCCACCCGAGAGATGAAGACTCCGCCGTCAAAAGAGTCGGTAGCTGAACAGATATGCTCCTCTGTGCAGAGTACTCCACTTAGCAATCACACCCCAATTGTGAATCCCACAACCAATCCGGATCATCTTGTGACAGATTTCGACCGGTACATCCTAGAAAACCTCAGAGACCACGTTTTCATGTCCGCCGACCATTATTTCACCAATATTCTACACATTCTTGATAACTGGTGGACGAATGGCGAGATAATGTCCAAAATCGAGGCCGTCAAAAACGACGTTGTATTCAAGAATCACGTCAAGACCTACATCGAATTATGCAATGAAAGCAGTTCTGGGGAGAAGACCTTCTACCATCCCCGCTGCCTGATGTGTAACAGTGCATTCGATGTTGTCAGTGCCACTGAAGGCTCTAGACTTGGAATTTATCGACAAGACGCAAAGCCACTTGACGGCGGTGTACAAGAGATCGTTCCTGATACCTTGGGTGTTCTTCGTGCGATGTTTAACAGTTCTGGAAATGTGGTTGATAACATGAAGGGCAATGGCCCAAAGTATAACTTTTCGTGGGCGCAAACAATGCATTGGCAGGAATTCAAGCCTAATGAGCACTACCTGGACGAGGGAACGGAAGCTAGCTATAGAGTTACAACACCTGGTAAGCACTATTCTTTTCCTATTGTTTTGTTCTCACTGATACCTATATTCAGAGGGCGAGGATCCTAAGGGAGAGGTGAGAGGCAAAACCACTATCCGCCGAGACCCTGGTGGCATCCTCCCTCCTGTCAAGTCGCAGACAGGCTCCATCACGAAGAAGCGTCGTTCAGAAGATGTGACTCCTCATGTCCACTCCAAGTATCCACGCTCTGAGACGACACCTGAAGTTTCGCAGGCCAGGAGAGGAACAGACGAGTCGATGGCACTTAGTTCTGCCAAAGAGAGAATCACAGCAGAAGATGTTGCACGATGGGAGGAGGAAGAAAGCCAGGCCCGCCGAGCCGTCCGCCTCCAATGTGGTCGCTACGCTCTCGAGATGCTGTCTAGCGCCGGTTTTCGGACGCACTGTATTGGCGCTCTCGTTATGGTAGGACAGATACAGCCCCTCTACTATGATCACTCCGTCATCATTGTGTGCAAACCAATTGACATGTTTAAATTGCATGGCAAGCGGCCGAAGATTACGGAAGAGGCTGTGACGGATGAGTTCGCTGCAATGCTTGTAGGATTGGGTCGACTCACTCTGAGGCAGCGGAGCATCCAAGAGGACTTCTGCGATGACAGGGCGCTCATCGAGAATTACAAGGCGTACATGGACAGGTGTGGCAACCCCAAGGACAAGGACAAGACGGTGATGTTTGTTGGGGTGAAGCTCAAGCTGAAGTCGGGTGAAGACGAGAAGAACGTTGAGGTCACCCTTGACCGAATTCTTTCACACCAGCCTGGGATTATTGGTCGGGGTACTTGCGTCGTTGAGGCGACATCAGTGCACAATGAGTGGAAGGATAAAGAACTGGTTGTCAAGATCAGCTGTCCAGCCGCTAGTGGAAAATCAGAGCCAGAGTTTGTCATTAGAGCCAGAGAGAAAGCACGATCCATGCCGCAAGGGAAAAGGCCAGACTGGGCCTTAGACCGTTTGCCTGACATTCTCCTTTCTCAAGACTTTGACTATAGTGCGGATTCTACTCAGGCGAATCTTGTGGCTTTCTTCGCAGAGGAGAAAGAGTTCGAGTATGAAAAGCGCATCTGTCAAGTTATGGTCCAGGAGAGGCTGTATCCTCTGGAAGAACTGCGGACAGTTCAAGAGTATGCTCAGGTCTTTTTTGATATGTTGCAGAGTGTGTCTATTGTTTTCTTTGCCCTAGCAGGTTCTGATGGTTGCCGTAGTTCACAAATGGTTGTATGATCACCCAGGAATCCTCCAGCGTGATATCAGTCCTGGGAATATCATGTGGCGCCGAACCGTCGACGGTCATTTACGTGGCATCATCAATGACTTTGACTTGTCCTCCTACCGACATGAGACTGGCCCTTCATTGTGTCAGCACACCGGTATGCTACCCTACATGGCATACCAGCTTCTCGCAAACAACAAAAATGGACAACCACCCGAGCACCTCTATCGACATAATATAGAATCCATCTTCTATGTCACCCTCCTTTTCTGTTGTTGTTACCAGGTTGAGGCTAAACAAGACCCTGATGGATGCCTGGTCATGAACAGTCTGTGAATGCCACTGATCCATGGCTGAAAGTCAGTGAAGCTCCTATTCACTATAGGTGAGAATGAATCAGCTCTCATGAGAAAATTTCCCTTCTTGTCATTCAAACCATCATGATCAAGCTGGTACCAGCAATCAAATGGGGTTGATCATGATGGTTTGAATGACAAGAAGGGAAATTTTCTCATGGGAGCTGATTCATTCTCACCTATAGTGAATAGGAGCTTCACTGACTTTCAGCCATGGGTCAGTGGCATTCTCACAGTACACAATGACCAGCTTGAAGAGGGTACTGGTGCCTAGTACTAGACTGTAGTCCTCACATTTTCTTGTAGCCTTTATCTGTTATAACATCTTTTTATTTCAAAAAATGTGTGACTGGATCATTGAATATTGAATATTGAACATAACTAGTGCTGCTAGCATTGATCCGATAAGGCTGAATACAAAAGTGGTTATCCCTTTGGGTCCATAGAAGAAGTAAATGGGACAGTCATAGGTATAACCTTCCCCGCCATAACAGCATAGAGCATCTGCAGTAAGACATGTAAGCGGAGAATAAAACGACTTTCAGTTCGAAAAAGCGCTCCTGCGTGTCTTCAATGCAGATGTTGAATTGGACAGTTATCCTAGTCAGGGGGAAAAGAAAAGACAATAGTCATGGGAGGAGAAATATGGGCATTGGTCATAGACGCGACGGTTCTTTGAAAGTGTGGTGAAGAAGCGACGGGTTTTTGCTCCAGGGCGCTATGAATATTCTTTAAATTATAAGCTTCGTGATCCCTCCAGACCAAGCTGTCAAAGGATCATGCTGGTGGGTGGGTCTTGTCTGTCTGTCTGTCTGTCTGCTGCTGGGTGTTTGGAAATATTCCACCGGAAACACGGTGAAGGGAACTAGTAGAGCCCATTAGAACGTCGGCATAGGTACAAACGGCCGTGAACGCACTAACGGAAAAGCCAAATGATGTATCTTATCCTGCTTCGTTCATTCATATGTGACGCCGAGAGTCGGATGAAAGGACCTCGAAAAGCGCGTCAGAAGAGGTAAAGGTGGGATTACGCAAGAACGCACCTCTTATGGAGGAAGAAGCATCGAGGTGCAGATTTGAGCGACCGCGATAATCCTGAATGCGGTGGACAAGATGTCCAAGGACGATGGATGCATCACATCATTGGGTCGCCGACCATCTTCCCAATATTCTATTGTCCCAGGACTTTCGAGATGGCGGAAGATTCCCCACAGGCAAGACTCAAGGAGTACTTTGACACGTCGGTGGAGCAAGCATAGAGAAGATGTATTTTGGTCGCGACGAGCAGGAAGTGGCAAGTGTTAACTAGTATAGTGATATATGTATATGACGAAGGTATTGTCTCTAGAGAATTCCATAAAGTTCAACGTGATTACAAGACCTTTGAAAATGACATGCCTGATGATAAAGAAGTCCTAGTTTTTCATCCTGACTCTTGCACGATGCAGTCACGCATATGCC
This sequence comes from Guyanagaster necrorhizus, assembly GCF_019112545.1. NCBI lineage: Eukaryota > Fungi > Basidiomycota > Agaricomycetes > Agaricales > Physalacriaceae > Guyanagaster > Guyanagaster necrorhizus. Next base: position 195,275 of record NW_025064898.1, read on the forward strand.
CGGCATCGGAATCGACGACTTTGTCTCCAAATAATGCGGTGATTTCTTCCAACGTCTCGCCTTTGGTCCTATAGACGGTTGAGGCGGGTTAGTGTCTGTTGATAGGTCCAGGCTCGAGACATTTTTTAAATCCAAGGTGGGGGGACATTTCGGCGTGATGAGTCGCAAGGGTTGAGCGCTCGAATTCCTGGGGCACGGTCCTCGGGAACAAGTGGATGGGAAAGAGAAGGATATGGCGTCGAGTCACGAGTGGGATCGTGCCAGCAAGAGAACTCGGAGACGAGCTCGTCCTTGGGCTTTTAGGTTTGAGTGGCGGGAAATGATGATAGCAGCCTGAGAAGAGAGCGGTGAGTGCTGGGCAACCCCCTCCGGACAGGCAGATGGGGACTGGTCGGTTGCGGTACCAAACGAGACCAGGAAAAGGTTTGGATTAGAAGAGGAGGAAGCCATTACAGTTACGGTTGTCTCAAATTCTTGAATCATGTGGACACAAGATTCACGACCAAAGGATTGCAAAATAGCGGATACATGGATGTATCTAAGTGGTTCTATAAATTAACACCGGCTCAACGCTGTGAGAGTGATGAATACACATCGAAAGGCTGAACGTAAGGGGACAGACCTCTACACTTCCTTCATGGGCACCTTTTCGTGTTCCCTCTCCTCCTTTGCCTGATGCGCATTTACCGCACTGAGGTACGTGTCTATCGACGAGACAAAGAGCAGCAAGGAACGGTCACTCCGAAACTGATGACACTGACAACGACGAAACGCATATGATGTGGGACAAGCGCAAAGTTGATGATCTGGGTGGGCATGAAGACGTTCCAATTGCGGAGGATGGTCAGGACGTATGCAGCCTGGATACAGGGACGCCATGCACGTGAAGAAGGCACCGACGGCAAGGGGGTGAGGACGGCCTGGTCGAGCCATACGCAGTAGATGATGGCGCGGGTGGGCGAGACGAACTGGATACGGTTAAGGAACTGGTACCACCAGGTCATGACAGGGCCGAAGAGGGCGCCTCCGTAGAATGTGAGTCGGACGGTGCGGAGGAGGTCGTGTCGCCTGAGGCCCCGCTTTTCGATGGCTTGTTGGGCGATGATGTCGCCTGTGCTGGAGAGAAGGGCTGTGGTGCCGCATTGGGCAAGCATTGGCCGGCGGATGAGGAGCACACTGTGGTGTGGGTGTTTAGTGGGTCGGTAGAGAGAGAGAGGAGGAGGACAGACTTGTAGGCGCGGGAGAGAGGCCATGGAGGACAGAAGGAAGCGGACCCGGGGAAGCAGAGGTCGTTCCTTCTCTCTTACAACCGAAAGATGACACAGGTAGGTTCACCCGGTGTCGACATTATTATGTGACTAATGGACCTCTGGGAAATTGGAAGAAGAAATCCAAGGGTTCGCAAGTATTTAGGGATGGTAGCAGGCATCAGGACCCGTCGACATTATGCAAATCTTGTAGGTCTTGCGAGACAACTGGCATGGGTGAACCATGATGGGGAACGTACTTCTTTCCTTCTGACATCCTTCAGCGTCGAGCTGGATGATCAGCACGAACGACAGGCCGTACTCTGTACTCGAATCTGGCTTGACCGAGGGTTTGAAAAGTTTAAATCGGCATACAGTGATTGGCAGCTATCTATTTTATCAACAAGAAAGGTTAGAGACACAGATGAATTCGAAGAAATGGGTACTGACCGTCGTTCAGCGAGAGCACCCGCTCCGGGCCTTCGCGACCACTTCAAGCCCGGAACTCTAGCCAGCCAAAGGATATGCGACACTAATCAACGAGGTGTACATCCTTCCAAGGTTCCAGATCGGGATTCGAGCGTCTTGCGTAATGGCAAGATGACCTTTGGTGACAGAGATGGCGCACTATGACTAGCAAATAGTCCGAGGTTCTTCCTTCTTGCCGTGACAATGGCCTCCGTTTCTGGGATTGTGACTCTTTTCGAGCATCGACATCTCCAATTTCGACTGACGGTACAGGTAACTGCACTATCATCTAGTCAACCCCCAAGCTGAGCTATCATTGTGTTTCTGCGGCGCATGCAACAATCCATCGACTATTAACTATTGTGACCTGACCTATGCATGTGCCATGAAACAACATATAAAATTTGTGCTGAGGCCGGGAAAACCCCGAGGTATTCTAATTCGTAGCTCGTCCCCAACATCAAATACACGGTCTCCTGACCGCATGCAGAAATTCTGTATGACTGAAAATAAAATTGACGCTGGGCCAGGTTGTGCCAGTGGCAGGGATCTGCAAGAATTTGAGTTCACCCAATGCAGCATCATGGCACTGTACCTCGGCAGCGCCAGCTTGACTCCATGCCAACTCACCGCCATGGGCTTGCTTCTTACCAGTGTAGAAAACACACATCTGGAGCACCCTCCCCTCGAGCAGGTGGGCCATCTTCGTGGTGTTGAGATGTTGGTAATCCGTTCTACTGCCAGGAAGAAACTGAAGAATCAAGACTCGTTCCGAATTCCGTTCTCGGTGAGGGACATTCCTTCGCTCGATGTTCTCAAGGGCGACAGAGCGCTTCTTTATCCTTCTGTGATTCAGAGCTGCTTGCCCAAACGGTTAAGGTTGCGCAATTCTTGACCTGGATTCCAGCAGCGTGTAAATGTAAAATTTTGCTTCACATCGATCGAGTACGGAGCTATCCCTTAAAACTGATTCCTGCTTTTCGATGCTCAAAGGACTTGGTGACTCCTGTGGTGCTACATCCCTTCAGTCCAGCCTTCCCGGTTACAATTTACTCCGTATCCAACACCTTTCCGTCAATGAAGCTGGAGGGCGAACAAGCGACCCTACGAGCAGAAGGTCCTCCGTCCTACCGGATCTCGATATTCAGAACTGCAGAAACTCCCTATCGATGCATTCCATGGGCAATCTGTTTGTAGAGCACTGTTCCATCCCGTCTCACCGATTTCATGAAGATCCTCCCAATCCAGAATCTAGACGCAGTTGAATTCTCCCCCCAGTTTTTCTTTCCTATCTTCTGGACCAGATTTCAATCTCCAGCATATCCACTGCCGCAGATCACTATACAGCGCGGAGCCATTAATATGCACATTGAGGCGGTGACTATGCCAGCCTTCATTCCGACTTTCTAGACACCCTCCTGTACATCAGGTGTTCGCCCCCGTTGCCAGGACAATTTGTAGCCCCGGATGGGAATCGGCGGGAAAAGCTGGACTTGAGATGCAAAGGCCAATTCGCGTCGATAATTGCCAACGAAGGGCTATAGTTGTTAATCATCTCATGAGACCATTGCCACTGGAAAACCTGCTCCATATCTATACATCCTCCGACATATTCCGCAACATCGTTCAAGCAGCCTCAATCTCTGATGCCTGCATGCTGCATTTCTCTTCCTCCCTTTCCTCATCCCCATCCCCATCCTTTCTTGCTGCCAGTCGGTCCACCAACCTCCGTCTTGCGATGGCGACACCGTGCACGACGACGTATGTTACTCCGTACACCCCGATGATTCCCAGAATATACGCCGCTACCACCCCTCTCCCTCCGACTTTTGTGCGGTCAAGAATGTAATAAGCTGTGTGCCCCGACCGTCATTCATCTGCGAGACTGCCATGGACGCAAGGAATAGACTCACGATATAGTCCCACGTCCTCATGTGTTATATACGCTACACCAAAGTACGCTCCCCATATGAGGAAGTTGACGGGGAGCCACTTCCACGCCGGAGGCGGGTCATTCGTGAGGAGGATTTCGAACAGGGCAAACACGGAGTTGAAAACGTGCATGGAGATGTTGGAGTAGAGGTCAAAGGGAACCGACGCGTCCAGATCGACGCGCAGGAGGATGAAGAACGTCAGCGTTATGGTGAACGCTAAGATCCGTTCGCGGATGAGCATCTGTCTCCTCGAGAGAAAAAAATTAACTCAAGGAACGTACGCATCGTTACCACTGTGGAGAAGAGCCACTCGTGCAGGACCTGCAAGACGCGTCCCCATCGTCGGAGCGGGTACCTGCCGCCGCCGTCTGCGGAGGCGTAGAAGGCGGTTTGGACGCCCGAAGCGAAGAACCACGCGCAAATGCCGGTGTAGTGCAGTCTCGTGAGGTACGAGAAGTATCTGTTTCTGTCTCCGTGGATTCACGTTCGTCGCAAGGAAAAAGGAGGTGGACTCACGTGCTCGCGCCTCCGGGGACGCGCACCGCTATCCATATAAGCGTGAACAGCAACGTGAACAGGGCGTAGGACCCCCAGAGTAACCGCAAGCATGCCAGGATCCGTGCGGAGAAGAGTGGGGAGGTGACGAAGGCGTTTTCGGAGTCGAAGAGAGATGGTTTGGGTGGTGGGTTCATGGTATGGTCAGTGCGGGATGTGAGCAGTGATCGTGCTGTGTTTTATGTGCTTATCAGAACTGATGGTCAGATGATATTTGCATCAGGGTTAATTCGGGTGCGAAGAAGTCTGCATGGAACGCAGCACGAGAATGGTTCTGCAGTACGTACGAGCAGGTAGCTACGCATTTGATATATATAGCTGACAGTAAACTTGCGATGAACCCATGATTCAATGAAATGCCCATGCGACGTCTATACATCTTCACGTGTACCCTCCTCAAGCCAGAAACAGGGAAGAGAAATGTGAATCAACGGAGATCCACACATTTTTTAGTCCTGCACGTCATTATGGCATTCAGCTGACCACATATACTTAGTTTTTTACTCAGCAAGAGTTGATAAAAAAAAAAATTCCGATCAGACGGAAAGAGTGGAGTGTGAGCACGAAGCATCGAGGAAATGGAACTTTGAAGGGAAGGTTTTACTCGTGCCGGTGGCTATTTCCATTCGTCTTTTTTTAAAACTCAGCGTCTTACAATCACGATGTCCGCATCATGGCCATTCACTCTTCTCTTTACCACCCAGGACTGCAGAAATCCTGTCTGTGCGAGGCTCGTAACTGGAAGTATTAATCATAGCTCAAGGAAACGCAGCTGCTATTCATGCCTTCAAATCGTCCTCTTTATCTTTTAGTGGCCGGTTACATAACGTACGCTGCCCTCTGCGGCCCGGGCCTTCCCTAGCTTCACTTCTTCAAGCTACTCCTCCCGGGTCCTTCTAAACGTCTACTCCTCAATTCATGACTCATCTTGTTATCTTCGTCACCACCGAAAAGCCCGTTCGATGGTCACCTTCTCCGGTGCTTTTTCAACATTTGTATTGGAAATAACATATCTGGAGAAAGGAGGGGGGCGGAAAGGGGGGGAGGGGGGTTTCGAGATTGAACCCTTGGTTTTCTTTCCGTCCGAATCGATATGGCAGAACAACCTATCGCCTCAGTGGAACTCGAGAACGTCCCCAGAGCGTCGTCCTCCAGGCCCGGCCTCACAGTAATCGAAAGTTGCCGACGGCGCGCGCATATCCAGTTTGCTGCACTCTGGTGGAACAAGTTTCTAAAGGGATGGAACGACGGTAGTTCGGGGGCGCTGCTCCCGAGGATGCAGACGGTGTACAGTGTACGTGGATGAATCGAACTCTTTGGGATTGCCGCGAAGCTTATCACAATCGTATAGGTCAATTACGTTGTCGTGTCCCTTATTTTTATCATGGCTTGCGTAGTGCGTCCCCCCGTTTTAACGATATATGAAGGGCGGGATGCTGACTTGGTGCAGGGATTCGTTATCGGTGCACTGATAAACGTGCCATTATTGGACCGGATTGGGTTTGGGAAGGTCCTCGTCGTGGGTCCGTATGCACTCTTGTCAATAAACCACTATGAGAGTCTCACCCAAGAACTACAAGGCGCTCTCTGTCAAGCTGCCATGTACGCTCTGCAGGCAGCTGCGCTGCCTTTCCCGGTGTTTGCCATGACATTTGCGATCAACGGGATCGGCATGGCGTTGCAGGTGAGGAACAAGAGGTTCCCGGGCCGCCGAGTCTCTTCACTGAGCGTTGTTTCGGCTCAGGACGCGCAGGTGACGAGCTACGTCGCGAGCTTGAGGAACAACTCCCAACTCAAGATGATGATCCTCCAAGTCGGTTATGGTGAGCGGTTCCGCCCGTGGATCAGGACGACACCATTTGAATCCTTTGAAGGTGTCGGCGCATTGACTGCTCCACTCGTCGCAACGCAGTTCGCGCAGATAAGGCACTGGTCCTTCTTCTATTTTGTATCCCTCGGGATCGCAGTCTCGAACACGACCGTCCTGTCCAGTGTATTCCGATTCAACACGTTAGATGGCAAGCCGTCCGTCCCTCCCTACCCTGACACGGAAGTCTGAAGTCGTGTTGTTGTGGCAGTTTGTTTTGCAGAGATTGGCGAGCCTCAACAAGAACATGCTAGTAGGAATGGTGACAGCAAAATCCGCCAGTTGCTCCGTACGCGGACTGTGCATCTGCTTGGATTATTCGCCCTTGTTTATGTTGGGGCGGAGGTTACGATTGGAGGTTTGTTGCTTGTTGCTTGTTGCTTGTTGCTTGATATCGTGTTCTCGTGTCTGATTTGACTTAGGATGGATCGTGACGTTCATACAAAGGGTCCGAGAAGGTGGACCTTCGTCTGGATACATCTCGTCCGGGTTTTACGCAGGTAGTCGTACCGCCATTTGATCATCAGAGACAGCTTCTCATGCGCTCACTTGCAGGTCTCACCATTGGACCTCTCGTCCTACTTTGGGTGACAGAAAAGGTACGATATCTTCATCTCCACAGTACTCAGGAGTTCCTTAATTCCTTATCAGTTGGGCAATCACCCTGCATTCTATCTATACTCAGTAATTGCTATTGGGTGCGTTTGTTTATCACCAACACACAAGCTGCATAATGATGGACGCCTGGCACAGACTGGAACTCGTCATATGGTTCGTACCCTCTCTCGTCGGGGACGGCATGGCCGTCGCGCTTGTCGGACTAGTTCTGGGGCCGACATACCCCCTGCTGATGAGTCACGCCGGACGAGTACTCCCGCAATGGCTTCTCTCCGGGGCAGTTGGGTGGATCGCGGGCTTGGGCCAGGCCGGCAGTGCGTTGTTCCCTTTCATGACCGGCGCTGTGGCGAATAAAGCTGGTATTGAAACTATGCCGCCCTTGTGAGCACCCAAATGGATTACTGGGGGATTTCTATGATGCTGATTTGCGTTGTTAGGCTTGTGGGATTCTTGGGTCTGTCGGTCGCGTTATGGGCTTTGGTACCGAAAGGTCCTCGGAGGGCAGATTAGATGATTAGGGAACAACGACGAGCCTGGGGCGGGCAGGCGGTTAACCTGTATGATAGAACAGCTGGACTCTGGAGAATAGCCTTGGGTTAACAAATCATTGGAGGACTCGCTGCCTTAGCTTCGTATGCCGACATCAGCACCTCCACGGCCACCGGTGAATGCGCAGCCAGCGAACTGTCACTATAGTGACTAGTAAAAAGCGCTGACGTCTTCAATAACGTATGGTTCCAAGAATAGCGCTCGAGCGGAATAAATTGTGCAAGGCACCGGCGTAACGCGTTATCGATACCAAGGGCGATCATTAACGTTCGATACATCGATAAGTAGCGCATCCATCGATATCACATCGGGCACATTGTAGGAAATTGTTCATCCAGTATTTTTTACAGTTGGAGCTAAAACACAGTATAATAGTCGCACAAACGGGACATTGCGTGCCCGAATCCAGGTAATGTACAACATTGGTCTTCAGTTAATCTTCAAAAGCTCGACTTCGAAACGGAGAGTGGAATTCGGTGGGATAATGGGGTGGAATCCGCGACTTCCGTACGCCTGGAGGTTAAAAGATGAGCGAGAATCGATATCGGTGAACGACTCCAACTGGAGGAAACACATACATAGTCGGGTGTCGCAATCAAGACAGCCTTCTGTCCGAGGGACAATTGGGGGACACCTGGATCGATAAAAAAAAATCAGCATTTTTCTGGGCGCACATTACGCTAAATGTTACCCTCATCCCATCCCTTGATGACCTTTCCTACTCCAATCTCAGTCACGAATGGCTCGCCTCTGTGACCGACCAAGTGATCAGCCCCGATATGGTCCACACCAACGAGCGACTCACCGATCCCGACTCGAATCAAACTTGGTACCATCGGTGAGAGTCCCAACGTAGTGTATCGTCACCTTATCTATCGGTAGATCGTAACGGATTTCTCGAGCAACGCGCAAAGTGAGACTGACCGCCTTTCTGAGGGAAGTTCTTGGTGTCGCCGGGGGTAAGAGTCTCGATAGTGACGCCCTAGAGCTTGGTGAGTAACGACAGATTGAGTGCAGGAAAGAGACTGGATGTACCATGATATACGATGTAGGGAGATGCGATGATGGTAGAGTAAAAGGAGGGGTTTAATTGATGCAATTTATACCGGGACTAGCGGATCTTGATCCGATCGGATGCCATAATAGGGGCTTTGTGGTTGGTTCCTCCGTCCGACCGTCATGGCGAAGCGAGAAGGCTCTCTGCCGTTCTTTTTTTTTTTTTTCAAAGGATACCACTGGGTAAAGAAGGAGCCTTTTGTGATGTGCTTTCAGAGGCAAGTCCTCTCGATAACGCGACAGAGAACAATTCGGGGGCATTGCAACATCCTGCTGCAATTCTCTTCAAAAATGGTAATGGAATACGCTATTCCGCTAATTTTGTTTGTTCTATTTACAACAAAGGAACCAGAACGAGTCCTTGAATCGGACGCGCTGCAATAATCGGGTATGTAGCAGATCCCATCCCAGACGAACGATCAGCTCATTAAAGAACAATTGGCAAGGTCAAACGAGTTCCCATCCTTGGCACAGAATAATGGTAACTCGGATCGGTCAAGTAGGCATTTGGATTGAACAAGCCAAAATAACAGGACCCAATCCCACAGTAGCCGGAGAAGCCGTCTGGTATACAGATCGTGAACCGAAACTTGCCGACGAAATGTATCATAAGGAACCGCGGTGAAACGAATTAGTGTCTCTTTGGTACTTATTGCGTCCTTGTAGGGCAGGAAGCCGTGCTGAGCTTCTCTGTAGTGAAGAAGACCATCATATCCAGCCGGAAGCCTCGTTACAAGCCATCCCATTCAAAACTACTGATAACGAAAGCTTAAAAGGGAAATGTTCCCTCTTACGAGGAAAAGGTCTGCCAAGGCTCCGAGTAGGGGGGGGGGGGTCTTTGCGAAATTTCCAATCCCGGTTGTCATTTTATGCATCGGACCGTATTCGTTGTCCTTTATCGTCAAAGGCCAATTGCCGTTGATTTATTCATTTACCGGACTACCCATTGATAGCCAGACAATCGGAAAGAACGAGCTGAATCAAGATGGCTCTTTGGTCATTGGGATTTCAATCGTCTCATAAGGGGTCATGACTGGAATTTGAATGAAGGCTTACGAAACAAAGAATGGCATTGCGTACTGATCGTAAACACCGAAAGTGTAGTATTCGCTCCTTATCTCTGTATATAAGGACCTCACTTGTCCCAGCCACAACGAACGAATTTGAACATAGCAAGAACCATGCTTCCTCCACGAGGTGCCACCGAAGCCTACCTATCCCGGCGGAGTGCCGATCATTATGACGCTCAAGTGTCCCTGCGTATACTTTGCGCATGCTCATCATCATTACAGGCACCTCCTTCGCCTTGACAGCCCTTGGGTTTGACCGCGTAGACCGACTTCTCATACTACCTGTTTACCAGTACCATTGTGCCTTCTTGTTTGACGCGCGCTCCACATCCGAGTTCTCGTCTTCATCAACCCCGTCAATAGCCTTCTTAGTGAGAGTGCCACTTGGGGGAACATATGATATTCGCAGTTGTGGTATCTTTTCCCTCCTCTTTCGAATGTCCTCTGAGTATACCGTGCAGTTCAGGCCACTTATTTCGATGGATGGCAATCCATCTCGATGACGTCGCAGATAAAAATAGGGGCTATGATCCTTCTTACTAGGGTATCCCCCGATGATTTATATCAATGCTACGACGAAGGAGGGTTGGTTGAAAAGCTTTCGCACTACAACTGAAGGCTGCCGCACTATGACGATGAGGGCTGCGATTCGAAAGCCTTTCGCGCTCTGACTCCCGCTCATTGTGTCGCCGACAGCATTTGCGCTATCCACGACTAGCGCCCTTATCCACGGCGTCTGAAGACCGTGAAGACTCATGACGGAATTTCATAGTGTTTCTGCCTGACTGAAAAATCAATCTTAGACACTTTGAGACTCACATTTTCGCAATGGCCACCATGACTCTCTTTCTGCTAAAGGAGGTGTCGAAACCTACCGCTTCCACTATACTTCAAACAGCGATGTCCCAATAGAGGCGAGCTGCTGGAATGAAGGGGAGAATCCGCCAATCCAAGTCCCATCAATCGTGGAGGATCTTATTCACACCACCGAACATCTCGTCGCCGAAGCGCAAGAACTCATCGGAAATTTCCAGGCCGATAGCCCGAGGTGGTTCACCGACTTGGGTGGAAGCCTCGCTTCTATTTTGTCGGCTATGCTCGATTGTGCGCCTAACAGCGGCGGCGTGCGCTACGTCAGCTCAGCCATATTCACCTGCAAAACTTCCCACCAAATCAGTCAATTGGCCTTGACATGGTTCGCGTATTTTCTCTGGCCTTGTCCGTCCTGTCGTGTTCTATTGTGTGTTAAATTCCTACTGATTTTACCACTTGATAGTCAAAGCGCTGAACTGGTACTCAACTTTCGTAGCTCAAAGAACTGAGGTGCCTGAGCAACTTCCTTTGCATCTATATAACTTACGACGACAGGTTCGCTTAACGTTTGTCGTTCGTGACTCGGAGGAAATGACCCCTATCGTGTCTAGCTGTTTTATCAACAGAATTATCGTTGCCCGATATCAGGCATGGTGGAACTCGGCCACCCTAAGCTTTCCTCCGAGGTGATGTGCATACTCAGAACACATCATATCCTTCAAAGACCCATCATAGGAGAGGTAAGCACAACAATATATGTCCATCGTCCCAGCCAAATGTTCAAGTTGTAGATTGATTTCTTCGAACCCATCACGCGAGAGATCATACACAAATACATTAATCCTGGAGTGGACCTGAATTCAGTTCCGAATGACGATCCCAGCAATGCGTTTGCTTGCGAGCTCAATACGGACATGCATTTCAGCAACTTTAGGATGTCGCTCAAGGCGACTACAGTGAGTGGACCCATACATCCCAATGCATACCTACCTATACTATACCCTTGACAGAATGCCGATGAATATACAGTCGAAACGTATGGACAATGTCTATGGCCCAGATACTTTAAAAAGGTTGTCACCTTCAAAGAGGGTACACTGCGGCCTGACCCACGATACCTCCATTTGCATGCATGCGTGGCGGACGTACTCCAGAAAAGCGGTGCAGCAAGAGTCGTTGATCATATTCTTAAATGTCTGCCGCAAAGGAGGCGTCCGGCAGATATCGTTGATCTTCAGGGAGTCTTGAACATACTCGGACTTTGGTATTCGCTAGTTGCAGCATTTTAATTTCCCCTGTTTGAATCCGGGTTTCCTTGTCTCTCGTGAATGACGAGGCGTAAATTTTGATCCTGTATGTTGTAAAGAAACATCAAACCGCTGATTGCTTGAACAAGATAAACCACGTCCAAGTATGTGCGGCGATCATTCTGCCCCATTAGACCCCTAGTTTAGTTACAGTGCCCCTTGGGGGGATATATTCACCGGAGTTGTCAGCGACATGTTTTTCAGGAGGGTCGTAGTCGGCACAGTTCTCTTCTTTGAGACGATCGGGAGCCCAGTCGACCTCATCCTCAGCCCTTCCATGTGTAGGCCAATCTTCCAGTCGGAAGGGTCGAACATCCGTCGTGGCCCCCATAACCGCCTTTTTCAGCATCTTTTCGAAATACGGCTCTTTGAACAGATTCGTAAAATTATTGTACTGGGGAAAGTCTTCCTGAGCCTCCGAAGATGTGTACGCGATGTTGAGAACTGTGTGAACAACTCTGAGCACTACCATTATGTTCCAGGATTCGTCTGAAGGTCACCGGGTGATGGCAGGATAACTTCCTGGATCCAGAGACCCTAAGACATTGAAGTCGGCTTCATCCCATTTTGGTCATTGAAGGCTCTGTAGTAAACAAGGAGTGAATGCCGATCCACCAAACTGATTCTGTGTCATGATAGAAATTATGAAGGAACAGTGTGGGACGTGCTACTATGGACATCTTGTTGAGCCGAGAATAAAGAGTCAAATTCTGAGTCCATAGTTGGTTGGTTGCTTTGCTTTGAAGACGTACCATTTATGCTGAACCTCCATGGCCATGAAACTGGGTGTTCACTGCAGTAAAAAAAAATTAAGATATGAAAGCACATGTGATAAGGTACTAGGCATACCATCCTGGGATCACTTTTTGGACCATCATGTAGAAACAAACACCTTGGCAAATTCCATGTCCAATATCTTTCTTCTGTGGCCTGAACAAAGCAAAATGTTCCCTGCTGATATGTCTCTTTGTATGTATGAAGTGATGTATAAATATCCCAACCCTGAAATGATGCTTTTAGAAAAAGACAAAAAAAGAAGCAGAAAAAGATTCTGACTTCTAAAGGTGTGAAGGAGTCTGGTGAATAGCAACTTCAGATAACAGCACCCAAACGTGTTAATGTCCAGGATACAGATGCTGTGAACGATGCTGTTGAGTTGCTGTAGGAGCGCTCGGTCTGACTCTTTATGTCATAGATACGGTATGAGTCCAAAAGAGGTGGTATAGCATCTTCAGTTTTGCCAGTGTGAATTACCACTTTGCATGCTCTGATTTCCATGAAGTACTTACTGTTTATAGAGATCAGGATTCTCTCTCGCGGCAGGATCGTTAGGTTCGATGCGCTGGAAGATATCCTCCTGGATCTCGCTTTTCATCTGCGAGTCCAAGGGTATCCAGAAGTCTTTGAGTGCACATTCCGTGCACTTTGGATTGCTGAATTTTCGAATGCTCCATCCTCTATTCGGATGAGATACCAGAGGGTCGAAAAGCGCTCAGGTATTCAACTGGTCCGGTAGGTCTCGCCATCATACTGAATACAATAACGGGCTGGATCAGCTTTGAGCGGGACTGCTACTTTGGTGATTGTGGAACTGTAGCCTAGTTGTTCTGTGGATCCAAATGGCATGGATACAACATAGTTTATCAAGTGATGATAGTCCTAGAGTAGAGTAATTTAATACCCATTGGCGAAGGAAAAGTATATCCAGGCACCAAAATAAAATCATAAGGTTCTGACACGACTACCATAGCTCTTGAGAAGAACCAAAGCCAGGTCGTAGTATCTGCGATGGTCATTCCAAACATGAAGCGTCGGCAAGGATCAGCATTCATCATCTAGACCGCAATTCCTAAGAATCTTTCCTGTTATTCTAGAAAACGTAGTCATCAGCTTTTGGCTAATTATTAAACAGTGACATGCCGCCTACATCATTTTCATTTGCCAAGTCTTCGTGAGCTTGTATTCCTCAATCTGGGCACGGTCGCATGCCTATGATGTGATACAGAAATTTAAACACATAGGAAATAATATAGTGCCTTACCTCGCGTTCACACGCGCATAGCTTTCCATACCGGGCAGAAAACTCAGAAGTTACGACGCGGGCACGCTTGGACTCACACAGCGCATAGTGGCTATCAGATGTAAACCGTGCGTCATGACCTTGAGAAAGTGTGGCTTGTGTTGGTCAGGTCTGCATTGTGGCAGTCAGATTGCAATTCAGCAAAGCCCTTGCCTCTTGGACAATAGCTGCAGTAATTGTTTCGAGACGTTTGAAACAAATATTCTCATTCGTTTCCATACATGGTTTGATAGGGAACAGAGTGCACCGTCCATCTGGTTGGAGAGATCCGTTGGTTCATAAACGGGTGACAATGGCGGCGATTTGTGCAGAGCTAGCGACCTGAGGGAGGAAGGACTGCTGAAAGTCACTCAGAGGTATAGAAGGCACTTAGTGAATGTAATCCAGGATAGAATCTGTCATGGTAGATCCAGTGGGGGGGCATAATTTCTGAGCTAAATACACGGGAACAATAGAACCTGTACGTTGACAACAGATGTCAGAGAGAGTGTGTGTGTCAAGAGAGAGCGACTTTGGGACGTGTTCAAGACTCCCTGGAGATCAATGATATTCGCTGGACGCGTCCATTCGGGCAGGTATTTAAGAATCCTATCAATGACCTTCCCCGCACCGAGATGTGGAAAGAGGTAAATTCAAATTCAGGACCCAAGGCGGACAAATACCGGCCCTATCGTGGGGCCCCGCTTGCTTCTGTCTTCCATGGCGTCTCTCTTCCGCGCATACAAGTCTGTCCTCCTCCTCTCTCCCTCTTTACCTACCCACTGAATTTCCCAAATCACAGCGCGCTCCTCATCCGCCGGCCAATGCTTGCCCAATGCGGCACCGCAGCCCTCCTCTTCGGCACAGGCGACATCATCGCCCAACAAGCCATCGAAAAGCGGGGCCTCAGGCGACACGACCTCCTCCGCACCGTCCGACTCACATTCTACGGAGGCGCCCTCTTCGGCCCTGTCATGACCTGGTGGTACCAGTTCCTCAACCGTATCCAGTTTGCCTCGCCCACCCGCGCCATCATCTACCGCGTATGGCTCGACCAGGCTGTCCTCACCCCCTTTGCCGTCGGCGCCTTCTTCACGTGCATGTCCGTCCTCGAGGGCGTCCCACACGAGGCGTACCCCCGTATCCAGGCTGCATACGTCCCGACCATCCTCCGCAATTGGGGCGTCTTCATACCCACACAAATCATCAACTTCGCGCTTGTCCCGCATCATATGCGCTTTGTAGTCGTCAGTGTGGTTAGTTTGTTCTGGAGTGAGTGTTCCGTGCTGCTGCTCTTTGTCTCGGCGGTGTTGACACGTCGACAGACACGTACCTCAGTGCGGTGAATGCGCGTCAGGCAAGGTTGGAGCAGGAGGAGAGGGAGCATGAAAAGGTGCCCATGAAGGAGGTGTAGAGGTCTGCCGTCCCCTTACGTTCAGCCTTTTGACGCGTACTCATCGCCCTCGCAGTGTTTGTGTTAACTTATAGAGCACCTAGATACATCTATATATCCGCTATTTTGCAATCCTTTGGGATGAACAAGCCCATATCCACCTGATTCAAGAATTTGACAACACCGCAACTAGCATGGTCCCACTCGACGCCATATCCTCCTCTTCCCATCCACCTGTTTGGGCAGACCTCTTGACTGTTGAGGAGCCAGACTCAGTGGTCATGTGCAGAGGAAGGGGAACGATCGACATATAAGATTCCTCCTTTCGTTGCATTGTAGGAGGACGGTAGAAACATCGCTTTCCACTCAAGGCTAGTGAACCACCTCATTTGTGACGGTTGCGCGGTTAGGACTTTCCATGACTCTTGCTTGGCCTTGGGGATTTGATTCTTGCCTTCATTCGAGCAGCTTGAAATCCATTATTCCAATAAAGTCTTAGTCCAATGTGGTACAAACATAATATATACAAATCCATGGAATCTCCTAAGTGTGAAAAGGTTCCGAAGAGCGTAGGAAGGAGGCAAATGGTGAGGACAGGGGTCACCGAAGATGAACTAGGAGTGCACAGCTGTTTGGGAACGGATATAAGTGAATGTCTTCTGAGGATCCAGGGCGGGCAGGGGCGGTTGACCAGGTTCAAGTTGTTCCAGAATCTTATCAATGACCTCTCCAGCTCCTGCACCATCAGCGATACATGAGTGTAAGCGAAGGTATCGGGGATATTTGGCAAGGGTACGCCTTGCAATTGGTGGCACTTTGATTCAGATGGGGTTGTAGGACGGTCGTCAGGTCCCAATGACTGGTCACGGAAGACAAAGAAGTTCAGAAATACGTCGAGGCCACAAGTCTTCCAACGGTATCCCATAGATCGTTACGCTATATTCGTTTGAACTGCTGTTTCTTGCCTTAGTCCAATGTCATGATTATTGAAGCACACCACATACCTCTGTTTTCTTCAATGATAGTCGGAAAGTATCAAAGTGGGTGTGTATGTTCGTCTCAAATGCGATCCAATTTGATGGATCATTAAGTTCCTCTGGTGGCGCTGCCATGTAATTCCGTAAAATATCCCACGTCACCTGACCGAAGTAGTTTGGCTTGCAGACGAAGTCAACAGAAAGGGCGCAGAGGAGTTTGGTGCGTTCTAACACACCTCATGGTTAGTTCTGCTGATCTGACATTTAAAAATCTTTTTTTTTTCAGAATATGAGCAGTCTGGAGGGCTACCAGGAGGCAAAAGATCGTGTCCACTCTCGGCGACACCGGTTAGAGGACATCGGAAGCCTTCGCGGCGCAAAACCTATC
Organism: Guyanagaster necrorhizus; assembly: GCF_019112545.1. NCBI lineage: Eukaryota > Fungi > Basidiomycota > Agaricomycetes > Agaricales > Physalacriaceae > Guyanagaster > Guyanagaster necrorhizus. Next base: position 211,576 of record NW_025064898.1, read on the forward strand.
GAATGATCGTCAGAGTTATGTATTTGATGGACTTGAATGTTATAACCTGTTTCCGCATGTTGCTTGTTCCGTCACCGGAGGGCGCGTCCGAAAGATCAAGCCGAGTTTCGCTTATAGTTGGTATCGCCTGTTGAGCAATGTTGCTTCTCGTGGTAAGCGCAGAAGGACCACTTCAGTGACCTATTCCCACATGACACCAAAGGGTCTCAGGCACGCTCGCGCTTTCTCATGGATCCAGGAAATTATCCCGCCATCACCCAGTGTCTTCCAAACGAATTCTGGAACATAACAGTAGCGCTCGGGGTCGTTCGCACAGTTCTCAACATCGCGTACACATCTGAGGGGGCTCAGGAAGACTTTCCCCAGTACAATAATTTCACGAATCTGTTCAAAGAGCTGTATTTCGAAAAGATGCTGAAAAAGGCGGTTATCGGAGCCATGACGGATGTTCGACCCTTCGAACTAGAAGATTGGCCTACACATGGAAGGGCTGAGGATGAGGTCGACTGGGCTCCCGATCGTCTCAAAGAAGAGAACTGTGTCGACTACAACCCTCCTGAACATGTCGCTGACAACTCCAGTGAATATATTCCCCCAAGGGGCACTGTAACTAAACTACAGGTCTATGCCTGCTTGAGTTGAGAGGAGAAGCTGGATGTCGAAGATGAACTGGAGAGATTGCATGACACGAATGTGAGAGGTTGGGGTCAAACAAACATTGTTTGGTCACCACAGCTCTCTTGCATGGACCCCCCCAGAGGGAAGCCATGCTTAAGCCACCATGGGCATGACATGGAGATCCAGTGGATTGGGAGGAGGATTATGAGGCATGGCCATAGGAAGTCTAGCAGAAAGGTGGAGGATGCAATCACAGGGAACATCAATATATAGCTTGTATGCATCACTGTGCCAACATCCTAAGAGTTGAATTTCATAGTCAGAAAACCCTGTGATAGCAGCAGAGGATGCAGCACTGCAGTGGAAACTGTGACCAGAGAATTTCAACAAGTCAATGCCTAAAACTGTCAGACAAGTTTTGAGAGTCTGTATGAAGATGTTCTGACAAAGTGAATTGCCATTTGCATCTGCAAACAGTGGTGATTGCCCATCTAGAGGGTGTATGGTGAAGAGATTATGCAATGCAGACTGCACATGTGGAAGAGCCCAGTGTGGCTGAGATCAGAATGGTAACACCTTTTCAGAAAGGGTCTGTCTTTGATGAAGGAAGGGTTAAGCAGATGTAGGTTGGATTTTCAAAGTTAAGCAGGAATTGGACAGTGTCCCAAGTTAGATGAACTGCTGGATTAAAGATCTCAGTGTTTGCAAGTGTGAATTCCCTACAACAGAGGAAAGCAGACCAAGCCAGCTTGGAGACAGCATCAAAAATAGCACTCTCAATGGTCTAGTGTACCCTGGGATAGTTGACAGCCTCTGTAAGATGTCTAATGTGACAGGCATCTTAGGATTCTGCTCTTGCTCCCCATAGAAGTGCTTGGTACCCTGAAGAAGGTATGAACTGACAATAATTCACATTGGTCAGAAGACAAATCTGCATCAACATGAAGAGAGCACAACACACTAAGATAAGACTTGATGGTCTTAGGCATCAATCCTCTAGAGCCTAGCCAGGCAGCCCATTCCATCATGGCTGTGTTAGATGCAGGAAGAAATTGTTCTGGTGGATCCATATATTCTGAATGTAGTTGGAGAAAATCAATGAAGGACTTTTGGCCACTGGAATATGTTTTTCTAGTGCTGGATGCAAGGCCATGAAAGAGGAAGAACATGATGTGTGGAGAGTAGTGAGAGTGTGTTTCATAGAAAGAGAGTGGGACTTTATCAAACAGGATTTCTCTTGAAGGTTGGATGCAAGTTGGAGCATTCAGTGATACTGAAAATGAGATGCTGCATCAGAAATGCCATTTTCAGCAGTGAGAACCCAAACTAAAAAGAAAGAAAAATATAAGGAAGACAAAAGCATGAAAATAACCTATAAGAGTGCTATGCTATATGAAGAATGACTCATCTTGGAATTAAGCCAGCTGACAACATTCTGATTGTCACAGTGGAAGTTAACAGTTTTTCCAGACTAATTATCACTCCAATGCAAAATAGTCTGCAAAACCACATACAACTTCTTGTATTAGATGTCTTTGGCTCATAAGTAGCATAAACAATGAGAAGAAAACCAATTGTTGCCAAAATAACCATCTAAACCTTTCTGCCTGCTTGCATCAGTGAATACAGAAACAACCTCACACTTAACCTTCAGCAAATGTATTCCATTCCACTGGAAGCTGAAAATGCTCCACCAATTGATGTCAGAGCAGACATCAGATGGTATATGGTCAACTCTCCAATAACTCATACCTCCAATAACCTATAGTCTCCTATGCTCCATAGATTTTTGGATCCATCAACCTCACTCACAGAAGAATTAATGCCATAAATTCATACCTCATACCTCATAGTTTTTCTGAGAATCCACTCTCTGGTAACCTATAGATACTTAGTCATTGTGCTAACAGTAGCATCTAGCAATGTCAATTTAAGAGAGCCAGACAGTTGCTATGTTGAAGCTGTTGTTGGAGAAATATAAAAACTCTTGTGTGCCATTATTAACTGTCTCTACTGCCCTTTCTGTTGTGCTAGAAGTCCTAGTATGACATTTCTAACCATTCATGAATTGAAAAAAGCTCTCCAAACCTGAAAAGGTGATACTGAGGCAAAACAAGCAGGTATTCTTGCTAGGCTCAATGACAAGAGATCAGTCTTAGCAGAAGAAGAAGTATGATTGAATGAAGCAGGAAATTTTGTTGATGAGAACATTATCATTGAGAAGCTTGATTCAACATCAGATTTTGGAGCTGCATTTAAGAATTTCAATATGAGCCAGAGACATACATATGACTGACTTGAGAGTCAAATCAAAAAATTTAATAAGCTATCTCTAAAGAAAAAAGATAAGCCATGCTCTAACTGTTAAACAGCATATATTGATTCTTTATCATGCAGCACCAGAAAGGTATGTGGAGCATTGCAGTGATGATGGGAAAGCACAAGTCAAAAAAAGAAAAGAAGCACCTACTGTGACTAGTGAGCAACATGGCAAGCTGGTAACTCTGCAGCAGCACATTGAGGTTCTTGATTGGTATCATGCTAATGGAAAAAATCAATCCAAGATAGTAAAGCATTTTAATGCCAAATATCCACATCTTAAAATCAAACAGCTGCTTGTCAGTGCATGGATAAAGGCAGAAGACAAGTGGAGGGAGGAGCATGAAAAGAGTGGGGTAAATGGCCATCAAGTGAAGTGCATGCATCAAACTCAGCATCTAGAGATAACTGAGATGATGGATTTATGGATCACAAAGGCAATGGCAGATGGTATCTTGCTGAATGGTGAAGTCTTACATCAAAAGTGAACAGCATTTGCAAATTTGAAGAGGGTATCAGAGAATAAGAGACTAGGTATGAGCTCTGAATGGCTGTCAAAATTCAAGAAGCAGAACAATTTAAAGAAATTCAAGTGACATGACAAAGCTGGATCTGCTGATCTCACTAAGGTAGATGAAGAACAAGAGTGCATCAAGGCAATCCTAGCTAAATATGAGCTCTGTGATATTTATAACATGGATGAAACAGGCTTGTTTTATAGGTAAGTATACTGGCTTTATAAAAATATCTGACTGAAATAAAACACAGTATGTCTTCTGACTGTGGTTTTGCCAACAAAAACCATTCTGGTGTTAAGAAAAGCAAAGTTCACTTGACATATGCATTCACTGTAAATGCCAACAGCTCTGACAAAAAAGAGCCTTTCATCTTTGAAAAAGCCCATAAACCTCATTCTTTTCAAAAGAAGTCAGACATACAGCTGGGCTTCTACTACCATAATAATGCAAAAGCCTAGATGATGAAAGCTTTCTATAAGAAATGGATATTGTGATGGAATGTGGAGCTGCAGATAAAGAAAAGAAATATCTTGCTGTTACAAGATAATTTCTCAGGACACATTGTTCCTGAAGATGATCTGCAGTGCATGACTGTTAAAAATTTCAAGCCTAATATGACCTCACACATCCACTTGACACTGGCATCATTTGCTGCTTTAAGGCCCATTACTGATTAAGCTATATCTGGCAGGCTTTTGATCACTATGATAGTGATATCTCTCCTGCTGGAATTTATGATATCAATCAGCTTAAGGCCATGTAGATTGCTGATGCCACATGGAAATCAGTGGATGCTTCCACAATAAAACACTGTTGGCAGAAAGCTGGGATCTTACCTGATATTTCTCTTGCTTCTGTTGTGTCAGTATTAATTCCCATCACTTTGCTTGTTCAGGATTCTATCACAGACATGGAGAAACAGCTGAAGGAATCTCTTGATAATCTCCAAAGCACAGATGTATTGCAATACCATAACTATATTGATATCAAATCTTTGTTGAATCCAGAGATAGAGAATATGAATATGAAAGAGACAACAGACAAAGATATCTTTGATGCAGTGATAGCATCACAGAATGCAGAAGAAGGCATAGATGAGAATGGACTTGGAGATGATATTGATGGTGGTGATAATTCAGTGTTAAAACCTCATTCTAAGTGTCATGAGGCTCTTTAAGCTGTCAGAACTCTTCAAAAGTATATCAAGATCATGAATGATCTATTTGCTCAGAACTTAGAAAGTATTTTGGCTTTGTTCAAACAAAAAACAAGGCTTGATGGGGCTAATTCACTTTAGGACAGCCAGATTATGAGGTACTTCACTTCTAAATAGCAAGTATATTATATTATAGGCCTATTAACAAAATATAAGCCCTTATGAGAGCCTCAAAGTTGATCTACAACAATCTCCCTTAAACCCCATAGTCTCCCATAACCCATAGCTCTGAGAGTCCACCAACCACTATAAGTTATTGGAGAGTTGACTGTACATCAAATGGAAAATTCAGATTTAAATGATGAGACAAAATTATGCATCCAATAGAGAAAGAGATGAGAATGAGGAATAACTTAGAAGCAGAATTGAAAATATCCCTTTAATCCATCAAGCTCACAGAGTGAGCAGGATTTCTTTGTCTGTCAGAGATGAAGAAGATTTGATAGATAAATGAGCTTGTCCTCTGACAATTGTGCTTCTGTATGTAATGAATCAAAGATAATGCCTAGAAATTCAATGATAACAGAAGACTATTCTATCTTGGATTCTTGGAAACAGAGGCTGAGTTCTTGACCAAGTGCTAAGATCCATTCAGCAGCAGTAATAGATATAGCATCAGGAGTATGTGAGAGAAAAATTTAGAGAAAATCATCCAGAAAATGATAGATAACAGCTGGAATATAATGCTGGATGATCTAATATAGTGCTTCTGCAAACAAATCAAAATGTAAGAGGTGATCTTTAATCCAAAGATAAGCACCTGTGAAAAAAAAAATTCACAATGCCACAAAATTCTAAGATAGTGCCAATCAGAGGATTGAACAGGAATCTGATGAAATGCATCCTTAAGATCTAATTTTGACATTTTGGAATCTAGCTCAGAAAGAATAAGATCATTGATTGCCTTCTTAAACATATCATATAAAATGTGAGATTCTGAATCTGAAATGCTATCATTAACAGAAGATAAGTGAGGCCAAAAAAGATGGTTGATTATATGGAGTTTTCCAGATTTGTGCTTGTATGTAACAATGCCAATAGAAGAACTGCAGAAATTATCCAACAGAAGAGATGAGAAAGATCCAGAGAGCAGGCCACTGCTAGTCAAAGCCCATAGTGAGTCATCCACAAATTGACTGTGCTCATATGCTGATGATAAGTTATGATAGTGCTGAGAATGTTTATCACCCACAAATCCAATTGAAGCACTATACTGAATTATACTGAGGACAGTATGTATGAAAGTATGATCTGGGTAATCCCATAAATAGTACTTCCAAGCAGAATAAGAAAGAGATGAAGTAATTGGATGAGAGGATAAATGGTAGAATAGATCATTATGGCAGAGATCAGTATTTGGACAGAGAAGTGGGATGGACAGAGGAGAGAAAAGTGCAGCATGAGAAAAAGAAAAAATAAATGAAAGGGCCAAAGAAGAGGAATCCAAAGACAATAAAACCAAGACAACAGGCTGCTGGCATGAGCAAGCAGTGCAACAACAAAAGTGAGCTCTCCTCACTCTGCTGAATTCTCAAGCCCATTTTTTCTTCTTCTCAACTGTACAATCCTTCTCTGGATGGTCAGCAGAGTCACAACATTTACAAATGTGTTTGTGATCACATGAGATACTCTGAGAGCATTTTTCTTCATTCCATGCAAAACAGTATTGTTCCATCTGTTTGGATTTGGCAGCTTTGCATTCTGATAAGAAAGCCACAGCTGTGTAAACATAGATAGTCAAATGATCCACAATGAGCTCCTAACTAACAAGGTCTCAACCAGTATAGTCACCATTCTCTATTTTATAGCATTGATGCTGATGATATTCTAGGTGATAAGCTAAAACTGCATTTCACTCATATTTTGAAGACAGAGAAATAAGATGATTGGAATAGCAAAGCATACCATTCAGTATCTGAGTGCCATGATCTGAGTGGCCACAGAAGGTGGCATGCTGTGAGAGGATATGAAAGTAGGTGTTGATCCAAGAAAGAACTGATGGAAGATCTAGAAATTCTTTGTGGAGGGGATCAGAAGCATTGGGATCAGTATTCATAGCATCAGCCTTCAGATGAAGAGACAAGTCAAGTTTCATAATTTCAGTTTGGCATATTTTATGTTTGACCACAGAAAGTAAAATGCCCCATTCTATTGTTGAGGTTTGGGATTGAGATAAAAGTTGTAGTACACAACTGTAGTTGGGGTTTGTAACAAGTTTCTTCTATATTGGAAAAATTCTACCTACTTATATACTACAAGTGATGTGTTTCTATAATATTCTAGTAAGTTTCTGCACTACTCCAGAGTCTCTGTGCTCAGTCAGCAATGGACTAACTTGAGTACTTGAATCATCTCAAAGTTTCTGGACTTTTTCAGATTACTAA